>NC_069500.1:914285747-914528247 GCF_027579735.1 Bombina bombina | reverse complement strand
ATGAATCCACTATTGCTGGTGGTTTTCTTAAGTAAACCCATAAAACAAAACAAGTCAAAACAAGAACCAAAGATCAAAAATCGAAAAAAAAAAATAAAATAAAAAAAAAAAATATATATAAATCCCCTTTCCTCTTCGTCTATTTCTTAAACCATTGTTTTTCTAACGAATACTTAGCAATGTGCTGTTTCTAAATGGGTACATTATCTGTTCTTGTTGTATTTTGCCCAAAGATCTTATCAATGGATCCCATTTTTTCAAGAACAAATATACTTCATTTTCTTTGGATGCTTGTGTAGCATATTGTTCTAGGATCATTTGTTTCATAAGAAAGTTCTTCCACTCCGTGAAACTAGGTTTTTTTCTATTTTTCCAATTTTTAAATATAATATTTCTAGCTGATAGTATTACTATGTTTATCAGTCTAATATTTTGCAGTTTCGGTTCTGATTTATCAACTATAAAAATAATTTGTTCTATACTTAAATAATTCTGTCTATCAAGAATCTTAGAAAGCCAGAATTCAATCTTTAGCCAAAATTGTTTGATCATTGGGCAATCCCATACCATGTGAATAAGATCTGCTGCCAACATTTTACATTTCGGACATTTATCAAATTTGTTATTTCCCCACTCTGAACCATTTTTTGGAGTATAATAAGTTTTATAAAGTAATTTTAGATGGGCCTCTCTCCATGTCTCTGACATTGTTGTTTTAGCCACGTTTTGAATTGATTTTTTTAAATAATCTGTGTCTATCTGAAATTGACTCCATTTTTCAGACATTTGTTCTAGGTTAGCTGATCCATCTTGATTTAACAACATTTTATACCAAGGTGATATGGGATAGATTCCCTGCTTAATCATCCCTATCCAAGAATCCAATTTTTCCCAGTTCCAAACATACCCATTTTTCCTAACCAGTTTATCTACATAATGCTTTACTTGTAGGAAAGCAAAAAGATCTTTGTTAACCAAGCCAAATTCTTCCTTTAACATTTCAAAGTTCTTCACAAATTTTCTCTCCAAATTTATAATTTGATGTACATACTTCAGGCCTTTTCTTTCCCAATTCTTAAATATCACCGACTTTATGCCTTCAGGGAAAGCCGGGTTATTCTGAATTCCCAAGTATTTAGATATACCATACTGGATCTTGAGCTTTACACATACTTTTTGCCAGGCCCATATAGGGTAGTATATCGTTTTTAGCCTTTTCAATTCTATTGGTAATTCTGGCCCTGATAAATGTATAAAATTTGTCATTTTAAGTAAGGGAAAAAAACTTAATTCTATTTCTGGTATTGTGTAATATGCAATTTCTGAGATCCATTCTATAACTATCCTACCTAAGATTATCCAATTATAATATTCCAAATTTGGGAGTGCAAAACCCCCATTCTCCCTTTGTAGGTATAATTTTTTCATAGAAATTCTAGCTTTCTTCCCATTCCAAATAAATTTATGAATGTCTGATTGTAGTTTTTTTAAATCTTTTTTAAAAATTGGTATAGGGATGTTTTGCATGATGTAGAGTATTTTAGGGAAAGTTATCATTTTGTAAAGGTTTATTCTACCCATTATGGAGAGAGGCAACTTCGACCAAAATTTAAACTCCTCTCTTATTCTATTAAACAACGGTGTATAGTTCATAGTGTACCATTTGTCTTCATATGGAGATATGTAAATACCTAGATACCTTATGCCTTCCGGAGCAATTTTAAAATATTTCTTAATTTTAACACTAGCTTGACCCTTTATCATCATTAATTCAGACTTGCTCACATTTATTCTGTAACCAGAAAAGGTACTAAAATTGTTAATTATATCCATTATTATAGGAATATTCTTTTCCAGATTACTTACAAATAGGAGCAGGTAATCCGCATATAATGCTACCTTACATTTAAATTGCTCTATTTTAATTCCTTCCATCTTCTCTCTTAAAACACATGCTAGGGGCTCTATAACTAAGTCAAATAGCAGGGGAGACAGAGGGCACCCTTGCCTAGTACCTCTTTTTAAAATTATGTCACCCGAGATTTGACCATTAATTAATAATGCTGTATGAGGAAAATTATATAATTTTTCAACTAGTTTAATTATTCTTTCATGAAAGCCAAACTTCCTTAGTGTAAAATATAGATGGTTCGACTCTATTGAGTCGAACGCTTTTTGTGCGTCCAATGATATAATGGCTGCATTAGAGCTCTTAACTAATGCCCCCATATTACTTTGTTTCTTAAGGTAATCTATGATAAGGAAAACTTTTCTAATATTGGATGCCGAATTCCTTCCTTTCAAAAAGCCTGTTTGATCTTTATGTATTACTTGTTTGAGTACAATTTGAAATCTTTCCGCCAATATTCCAGTTAACAGCTTATAATCTATGTTTAAAAGAGATATAGGCCTATATGAGTCCATCTGATCATTTTTTTTATTTGGCTTCAGTATTAAGGAAGTCCAGGGAGAGATGAAATTACTTGACATATCTTTTCCTTCACAGAGATAGGAGTTGAAGAGAGATTTAAGAGTAGGTACTATCTGCTCTGTTAAAATTTTATAATACTCGTTAGGCAATAAATCTGGACCAGGCGATTTATTATTCTTTAGATTTTTTATCATCTTTTCAACTTCCCTCTCCGTGATGGGTTCTATTATTTTATTCATTTCATCTCTATCTACCATTGGGAGTTTTATGTTTGACCAAAATTTTTCCTTATTATGCAAATTTAAGTTTTCGGCACTATATACCTTTTGGTAATATTCTTCTAATGCTTTCATAATATCCTCTGTTTTATTCAAGATTTGTCCTTCTTTATTAAGGGTACCAATAAAATTATGCCCCTTAGATTTTTTGACTAGTTTTGCGAGGATTTTACCAGATTTGTTCCCATATCTAAAGTATTTTGAGCTATCCTTTATCTCTTGTTGTACAGTGTGATTTAATAGCCATAGATCTCTTGCTTCCTTAGCCTCCCCGTATTTCTTCCAGTTAACTATTGAGGGTTCATCTAAAACTCTATTATATGCTGATGTGATCCTTCTTGTGATTTCTTTCTCTCTTATTTTCTGTTTTTTTTTAATCCTGGCTAGATATGCTATAATCTCGCCTCTTATTACCGTCTTAGATGCCTCCCAATATATTTCAGGCCTATTAGTATATTCATGATTATTGCGTGCATACTCCTGCCATTTTGTAACTAGAAATGTCTTGAACTTCATATTTTCCAATAGATATGTTGGAAACCTAAATCTTTTAGTTGTAAAGTTGTAAGTATTTATCTTTAGTCTTAGGGCTATCGGGGCATGATCTGACAAGATTATGTCTCTAATTATGGCTTCTGCCTCAATGTCAAACAATTTTTCCAAAACCAAAAACATATCTAGCCTGGAGAAAGTTTTATGCGTTTTTGAAACACACGTATAATCTTTGCTTATTGGATTATTTTCCCTCCATATGTCTTTAATATTTAAATTATACATAAATTTCTTAAGGAGTGTAGACTCAAGTTTATCCCTTCTGCTTTTCTTTGGGATTTCTCCGGTTCTAAATCTATCTATTGGTACTTGACAAACCATATTGAAATCTCCACCCAATATAAGTGTACCCTCTGTCTCTGTCAATAAATGTGCTTGTAAATCTAACCAAAACTTGGGGGAATGTTCATTTGGTCCATATATGTTACAAATTGTGATTTTTTTCCCCATAAATTCAATTTTTGAGAGAATATACCTCTCGTTTGGATCTAAAAAACAGGTTTTCAATTTATATTCTAAATTTTTCCTTATAAGGATGGCTACTCCTCTCTTTCTACTTTTACACGGGGTTCCTAATACCGTACCCACCCAATTAGTTTTCAGTTTTTCCAACTCCTCCTTTTTTAAGTGGGTTTCCTGTATTAGAGCTATATCAGTTCCTATCATTTTGAGTTGTTTAAGTATTGCTTTCCTTTTTAATGGGGAGGTGATTCCACCCACATTCCAAGAGGTGAATTTAATTATATTTGTCATATATTATACGGGGGAGGGAAAGAGAACACGCCTATCTGGTCTATTGACAGAAGAGGAAAGGGGAAAAAAATAAAAAATAAATAAATAAATAAATAAAATTAAAAATTTTACTTGGTGTAAGGACAAGTGAAAACATCTTAAAAGAAATAAACACATTTCTCTGTGGCCAATACTGTACAGCCAGTATAGCCAATACAGCCTATAATCAGTAAACATTTATTTATTTTAACTCCTTCATGTATAGTTCAGCGTCACTGACATTTTCTATCATTTTAATTCCCTTTGTATCTTGTATGCGGATCCTAGCGGGATATATTAAAGTAGCATTCAACCCTCTTTTTATTAGTTGGGTGCAAATTGGTGCCATTTCTCTCCGTTTGTTAGATACTTCTACAGAATAATCTTGGAAAATCAAAATTTTTTTGTCCTCAATAATTACTTCTCTTTTTTTCCTGTAATAATGGAGCATTTTTAGTTTATCCTGGAAGTTAAGGAATCGAGCAACTATAGGTCTTGGCCTATCATTACTTCTATCTTCCCTCACCGGTCCTATTCTGTGACTTCTCTCAATTAAAAAAGGTAGTTCATTATCAGGAATTTCTAATATCTCAGGGAGAATGGTAGATATAAATTTGTTTAAATCTTTATATTGAGTTTTTTCAGATAGACCTATTATTTTAATATTGTTCCATCTGGCTCTATTTTCTGCGTCGTCTACTTTAACCTGTAACTCCCTTATGTTCTGCTCCATTTTGGCTAGTTTAGTTTCATTTATGATGTTGCTATCTTCTATATCAGAGATCCTTTGCTCTGCCTCGGTCAATCTCCTAGCAAATTGTCTGACTTCAGTTGCTAACCCTGAAATTTCTGCTTTGACCTGCTCAAATTGGGGAATAAAAATCTCTGATATATTTTTGATCAGTGTTTGGGTGTCTATTTGGTTGAAACTCTCATTTATTTCAGCTACAGTTTCACTACTTCCTTTCCCTTTCCTATCCCTATTCCTGGCCATCATTGCTGGTGATTTGCTCTTTGTTTGTGTCACAAATTTCTCCATGTGTAGGTATATCACATTTATTCCCTTGATATACAAAAATTTTTAGTGTCTATTACATGTGCAAAAAAGAAAATACGAAAAAAAAAAAAAGATCGTGAACAAGTGAAAAAAAAGAAAAGAAAAAGGGGAAAAGAAAACAAAAAAGAAAAAAAAGAAATAAAGTGTTTATATTTTTTTTTTTTTTTTTTTTTTTTTAAGTGTGTTTTAAACAGTTTCAATAGTGATTTATGTGCAATTATTATGTGCTATTAATCAGTGTCAGTAACATGACCAGCCTCTGGCCAGCAAAATAGGAATAATCATTAATCTAGAGTAAATGTAGAGGTTAATGTCTAAAACAGGTTAAGCTGAATCAAGTTATCACTCTTATTACCATACAGAAAAACAAAAAATAATCTAAAATTCAGCTCCAAAAATATGGGATGTTTCCAACACAAGAAACAATACAAAGTTATTATCTCATCAATTTCCCACTTCTCCTGCAAACAATATTAATAACTTTGTAAGATCTTATCTTCAGATTATTTCTATAGTTATCAGCGGGGAAAAAGTCACAGTCTTAGTTTATCTCAAACTTATTTTCACCGCTTTATTTATGTATTCCTTGTTTAGTTTTCAGGTCAGTCCTCTTTCTTATTCCCTCTATCTCTCCTATCTTTTTATCTCAAAAGTGATTTTTCATTTGAATGCCTCCAAGGGAAAAGATACAAGGCAAACGTATAGTTTCTGAGCAATCCTCTGCCGCTTTGAATCAAATAGTCCCAACAGGCTCCGTAGTGTCCCTGCCCGGTATGTCTTTGTCACAATTACACAACAGTCCCAACAGACTCCGTAGTGTCCCGGCCCGATATGTCTTTATCACAATTACACAACAGTCCCAACAGACTCCGTAGTGTCCCGGCCCGGTATGTCTATGTCACAATTACACAGTGCAAGCTTCACATACCTCTTGATGATTATTCTCTGCCTCTGCTTCCAAGGAGCCGTTTTTACCTTACTTGCTCACAGTAATAGACGAGGCACGCCAAACACTGTGTTGTCTGCTGGGCTAGGATCGGAAAGGCGGCGGCCGATGATGACGACAACAGCACAGCCTCTCTCCCCTGCCGGAGACCACACACCGCTCTAGGAGCCAGCTCCCAAACGGGACATGAAGAAGAAGCCAAGAGGGACTCCCCGCCGGCCCGCAGCCGCACACAACCAGGAGAGCCCACAGCCAGCCCACTCCAAGGCGTCAATCACAGGTGAGTCCGTCCTTTCACCAGGCTGCCTCTCTCCACCGAAGGGGACGCCACACAGTCAGCCAGGCGACCAGGCGATCAGCTGACTCCACGGCAGTCTTCTTTTCCTAGGGGGGGGCTCCTTCACCCACAGTAATTATGTAGCATATCCCTTTTTTAAGGTTATTCGCACTGTGTAACGTTCTGGTTTACCGGGAATTTTGACAGAAACCTAAATCAGCTTCCAAGTTCCAACTAGCCTTTTGCGTATCACTTTCCATCCAACGAATCCTTACCCCAGATTCGAGCCCAGTCCTGGGCTATGGTCACTGCGTTGAGGGGGAAGGGTAAGCTTCCCTTCTAGCTGACGCTAACACAGAGCTAACACGGAGCAGCAGCACAGCAACACCTGTTTGCTCCTCCCCTCCGCACACACCTGTCCTGTTTGATGTGTTTTATTATACACGGCTTTGTAACGCCGGACCGGAAGTGTCCTGATGGAGTACTTCCAGTTTTGCGATTTTCACATGTTGCACCAATCCGGACTATGTTGAAAGTTTGGTGCCTTAACTCTGAGGGGAGGAGGTGAACACTTTTTCACCCTATATAAGAGTGTTATGCACTATGTTTGTTTGTCCAGTGAAGAAGCACTCACTGGACTTTGGATATCAGTGTCAAACCTTTTTATTGCATTGTGACGTTTCGGGACCATAAACGTCCCTTCTTCTGACAGACATCAAGTTAAAAAACAAACATCTATAGGCAGTGGCGGCTGGTGACTTTTGAAGATGGGGGAGCACTAGCCCTGCCCCTCAGATGGCTCCGCCCATTTTATTGTGTGTGTATGTGTATATATATATGTATATATATATATATATACACATACATACATACACACACACTATGCCAGTTACCTTAACACATTCTTGTACAAGGTGAGGGCAGTGTGTTATGTGTATTACTGTGTGTTGTATGTACATAACTAACCTGAAAGACAAGAGCACCACATACACCCTGCAGTTACTATATATATATATATATATATATATATATATATATACTGGGTACAAGAGTCCTGTTACTGGGGCAGTATAAGGACATATATATATGTATATATATATATATATATATATATATATATATATTTATTTATATTTATAAAGTCCTTATACTGCCCCAGTGACAGGACTCTTGTACCCAGTAAATATATACTCCCAGAGACAAGCAGAATACACTTTTTAATAATGTTTAATACACACACTGTCTGACACTAAAGTAGCCAGCCATCTGATCATAGCAAGCCACTATCCTGACACCCAGAGACAAGCAGACAGTATATGTATTAAACATTATTAAAACATGTATTCTGTTTGTCTCTGGGTGTCAGGATAGTGGCTTGCTATGGCTGGCTACTTTAGTGTCAGACAGTCACTGCAATTCCTTGCAACAACAATGCCTGACAGGAATTTTCACTGCTGGCCCTAAATCTGGCACTGTTGGAAATAGGGCCTATATAAATATTAACACTTGCAAATGAAACCGCTTGTAATTGACGTTAGTAAAAATGTTAAGGAGTTAAATCCTGGGCTTGAGAAATCATGAGGGAGCAACAAACAGCTCCTATATATTATAACTGTCTTCTAATTCTTATTTGTATCTATGTACTAATACCCTTGGCTCAAACATGGCACTGCATAATACACAGGAATTCAATAGGAAATACACTTCAACCTTAGTGTAAGTCAGGTATAATAAGAAGACAAGTTGCAAAAAAAATTATGCTGCAAGCTTCCAGGACATACAGGTCTCTGGACAACAGCTGACAGGAATTGAAAAGTCAACTACTGGCTATAGAAGGGGCCATTCTAAAATGTCTCCACTACTGAAAAGCATCACCTTCATTCAACTTGGAAATACACCTGCCCTTGTTTTTAACCTGGAGCTAACACTGCTGGATGCGGAGTCCCTGAATTGTGAGTAATGATGGCTCTAAAGCGGTCTGAACTTGGGGCGGGCATCAACTGTGCTGTCCCTAGAGCTGTCATGACATGAACTTTAGCCCCTGAAAGTGACAGTAGTGCTGGCTCTGCAGCTCTGAACTTGCTGCCCCCCCTCTCTTCCGGGTGTCTGACCTGTGCAGGGCTGGCAGTCCCTCGGTGTCCTCAGCTTGCTCTTTGCACGGTATGACGCCAATTATTGTGCTTCTTAGTGAGGTTCCCCTCAAGAGACGGTTCCGAACCAGCTCTATGTTACCGGGTGTATCAACACTAGTGCGCATTGTAGAACCAGGGAGCAAGACGGCATGGTCTGTTCTGGTACAGTGGTACACCCTGAAATGGGATCAAAGGGCAAAGAACTACAAGTACGGCGAGCGACTAATTACAAAACAGCTTTCTTTGTGGAGCAGCAATTGCTTCCATCTAGCGTTCTTTAAGCGCGTTACAGAGAGAGAGCATTATACAATGAAGAAAAACCGCCTAGAGTTCCAGTGCTCCCACACACACAGCTCTTAGTGTGCAAGTGTCACGTGACAGCTGGCTCTCGCACACTAAGAGCTGTGCGGTAAGGAGAGCTATAGGCTGGCCTGTAGGTGGCACTGCAATCAATGCAGTTTTAAAGTGGAAAGGGCTTTTGCCTATACTTCTAACTATCGCACTGCACAGCATGTGCGATAGATAGAAGTATTAGGCAAAAGACCATTCCACTTTCAGCCTAAATAATTAAAAATGACAATTTTAAATATTTTTAGTTAAAACTGCAGTGGAGCCTGGATTAATTTTTTTATTTAAATCAGCAAAAAAGTTTTAAAAATTTAATTTTTTTTTTTTATTTCTCACTCTTTTTTTTTTTCTTCTTTTTTTTCATCAGGGGTCAGGGTGTTCATCAGGGGCCAGGGGGTTCACGTGCTCAAGTGCTCCTATAGAGGAGCCTCCACTGTCTATAGGCCTGTGTGACCCTCCCCATAAGGGCTACCAATCAAAGATAGCCATGTGCAAAAAACAGCAGCCATGTGCAAAACTACGGACTGACTACAATATATGTGATGTGACAAAAAACAAACTAAAGTAGCTATAGCCAGCATATCTGATATGTGAAGTGTGAAACAAGAAAAGATATAAGTGAAAACGGGTATCTATCGCCTCCGTTATGATGAATGCATATAATACTTTTACACCATAAACAAGCATGGCTATCAAAACAACACCCCTGATTGGTTCTAGTACCAAACATGCAATGTATTTGTCCATATCAATAAAACAACGCCCCCCTTCTTCTAGAGCTACAGTCAAAGACCAATAAATCACAACTGCGATCGACACGCTATGAATCTACAGGCAGAATTCGCCAGCAAGCATACTGGAGAGGTAATAACCAGCCCTGCATGTTAAGGATATAATGCGTTCGGAAGAAAATATACTAAAAACCGTAACGAGCAGTCCCCCCGGTTCAGAAATATCAGCCAATAGGGAAAAGACAATGGAGCTATTGCGTATAGGATTGAACACCAGCCGTTGTTGACATCTACTAACCACGCCCCTCATGTAGGTTCAAAATGCTTCCAGGCATGTCGATATCATAACAAAACACTAGCTAAATGATTTTAAAAAAAATTTTTAACTTTAAAATAATGTAAAGCAGATATGAGTCGTGGCTGGTAGGTAGGGCAGCAATTAACCACACCGCAGTATGCTGTGTAAGTCAGAAACACACAGGCCTGATAGAAAATGAAATTAGATTACACTAGCAAAATGATTTAAAGTTTTGTTTTTTTTTAATGTAAAAAAAGGTTAAGCACATATGAGTCGTGGCTGCTAGCCTAGGTAGGGCAGCAATTAAGCACAGTATGCTCTGTAAGTCAGAAACACACAGGCCTGATAGAAAATAAAATTAGATTACACTAGCAAAATGATTTAAAGGTTTTTTTTTTTATTTAAAAAAAAGGTTAAGCACATATGAGTCGTGGCTGCTAGCCTAGGTAGGGCAGCAATTAACCACAGTATGCTCTGTAAGTCAGAAACACACAGGCCTGATAGAAAATAAAATTAGATTACACTAGCAAAATGATTTAAAGTTTTTTTTTTTTTATATTTAAAAAAGGTTAAGCACATATGAGTTGTGGCTGCTAGCCTAGGTAGGGCAGCAATTAACCACAGTATGCTCTGTAAGTCAGAAACACACAGGCCTGATAGAAAATAAAATTAGATTACACTAGCAAAATGATTTAAAGGTTTTTTTTTTAATTGAAAAAAAGGTTAAGCACATATGAGTCGTGGCTGCTAGCCTAGGTAGGGCAGCAATTAAACACAGTATGCTCTGTAAGTCAGAAACACACAGGCCTGATAGAAAATAAAATTAGATTACACTAGCAAAATGATTTAAAGGTTTTTTTTTTTAATTGAAAAAAAGGTTAAGCACATATGAGTCATGGCTGCTAGCCTAGGGAGGGCAGCAATTAAACACAGTATGCTCTGTAAGTCAGAAACACACAGGCCTGATAGAAAATAAAATTAGATTACACTAGCAAAATGATTTAAAGTTTTTTTTTTTTTAATTGAAAAAAAAGGTTAAGCACATATGAGTCGTGGCTGCTAGCCTAGGGAGGGCAGCAATTAAACACAGTATGCTCTGTAAGTCAGAAACACACAGGCCTGATAGAAAATAAAATTAGATTACACTAGCAAAATGATTTAAAGTTTTTTTTTTTAATTTAAAATAATGTTATAAGCAGATATGAGTGGTGGCTGGCACAGAGCAATGAACCACAGTATATGCTGTGTGAGCCTGAGAGACACAGGCCTGATAGAAAATGAAAATAAATTACACTAGCAAAATAATTTCAAATTTTTGTTGGTTAAATTTAAACTAATGTTAAGCAGATATCAGTGGTGGCACTAATCACAGTATATGCTGTGAGCCTCACACACAGGCTGAAAGCCAGGCAAATGCAAATAAAAATACAAAGAAAAAAAAAAAAACGACTGAAGTTATAGCCCTAAAAAGGGCTTTTTGGGGTGCTGTCCTTGCAGCAGAGATGAGTCCTTCAGGACTGTTGTGGACACTAAATACACTATCCTAGCTATCTATTTCCCTATTATGTCAGCAGCAGCAGCACTAAAGCTCCCCTCACTAAGAAAGCAAGATCGTAATGAGTCTAAAATGGCTGCTGCCAAGGAGCTGGGAGGGTCTGTGAGGGAGTGTCTGCTGCTGATTGGCTCTAATGTGTCAGAAGGCTGTGACATACAGGGTCAAAGTTTCCTCAATGATGACACATAGGGGGCGGATCGAACATCGCATATGTTCGCCCGCAGTGGCAAACGCGAACAAGCTATGTTCGCGGGGAACCGTTCGCGGGCGAACAGTTCAGGACATCACTAGCTAGCACCGGTCATAGCACGGTGCAACTGAATCTGGTAAGTCTATTCATGATCCATACTTTTTGACCCATATGGGACATACCACACTATGAGGCGCCCTCTTTTTGTTGTATCACAAAAAATACTATGCCAAAAGAGATACCAACAGACCAATCATCGACGAGCGGACAAACAAAATAATAATATCATGAATCCTAAATAGACCCAACTGAACAACTATATAATACAACTATATAATACAAAAATTCAAACCATCCCCACAATGGGAAATAAAAAACGGGTCATTAAGCGCCAAGGCAATAACGACCACCTCTCAGAACGGTACATCAGAATAAATGTCTACAACATACCCCCTCGCTACCTATAATCGTATTGAACTCAAATCAGAAAAATGACAAAAAAAATCCACAAGGAGCTGTATAGATCTGGGCTATATAGATAGCCTATAGGAGCATAAACATAAGAAACACAAATAAGCACCGTACTCTAATCTTCCCACAGACCAATCTCACCAATAGTATAAAAAGAGTATGAACATAAAATCCAGAATATCAAGAGGGACTAGAACTAAGAATCAATAGGCTCTCTTGGTCTCTGACCCCCTCAAAGAGGGTATAGCGGAGACCATCACACATCAAATATACAGAGGGGCATCGAAACCCTGTGTAGAAGACAAGATCATCCTACGGAAGGGATATAACCCGCAGTGTAGTGAAAATAAGTGAAGAAAGCTTATAAACACACACACATATATATATATATATATATATAGTAAAGCAGTTATGGATCCCACGGAC
This sequence comes from Bombina bombina, assembly GCF_027579735.1. NCBI lineage: Eukaryota > Metazoa > Chordata > Amphibia > Anura > Bombinatoridae > Bombina > Bombina bombina. Next base: position 914,515,784 of record NC_069500.1, on the reverse strand, counting down.
GGACTCCGTGTTGCAGTAAGGACCCAAATGAAGCAGGCACACAGGTTTTTTCAAAAACACTCCGGTTTATTGGCAAAGTTGTTTACCAAACGTTTCGGCTCACACACGAGCCTTTGTCAATGGTGTACAAAACCAAATGTGAAAACTAAAACACAAACTCACCTTAAATACCCACCCAGCCCAAGTGATAGACCAATCAGAGAGTGTAACCGCGGCACACCCACTCACATAGACCTAAACAGCTTTTTGCCGGGCTCAATGTGGGCGTCACGTGACGTCATCACGTTACCGCCGTCCTGTGTGTAACCAAGGAAACCTGCGTAACCATGGAGAAAAAGCATACACAAATGTACTGTGCGGGTGCGCTGGCGGGTAAGACTCTGATGAGAAACAATATATTAAGTCATCAAACAGTGATCTAAATACCCCTGTGTACAAATACAGTAATGGAATAGGTATCTATCTATATGCAACAATGGGACAAACCCAATATGTAGCTTATAAAATAAATAGCGCTACCGAAACCCAAAGTATAAAAAACTAATAACACAGCCCTCTATACTCATGGTATCAAGGCATGTGGGGAGGTAGCAGGTGAGGGCGAGAAAACAATCTAAAGCCCCCTAAAGATTCAAGCAGGTATACATTGCATCATGCCAGAGGAGTAGGTAGAAATTAAGTCCTGGATGACTCCCAATCCTTCACATCTCATTTGTGTTTATACCAACAGCCAAAGTCTATGTTGACATTCAGGCCTCGAGGGGCAACTGTGTCCAATGTGAAGATCCAACGGGATTCCATTCTTAATAGTGCCAGTCCTCTGTCACCACCACGTCTGTTGTGGGGTACATGATCAATCAGCATCACTCGCAATGAGGAAACAGAGTGTCCTGCAGTTGCAAAATGTCGCGCAACCGGTTGTTCTGATCGTCCTTTTTCTATTGCTTGACGAATTGCTGTTTTATGGTTAGCCAAACGTTCTTTGAACGCTGTCACTGTTTTGCCTATGTAGAACTTGGAACATGGGCAAATAATGGCATACACCACATATTCCGATGTACACGATAGTCTATGTCTTATTTTGTATCTTTTGTTGTTATGGGGGTGTTGAAAAGATGTCCCAGCAATGAGATTATTGCAAGTGACACAATTGCCACATCTGTAACATCCTGGTTTCCCTCTTGTGAGCCATGTCTGTTTTTCATAGCAGTGTGTGGGATCACTGAGTACTAGTAGATCCCTGAGGTTACTTGCTCGCTTATATACCACCCGGGGTACCGGAGCATCCACAAAAGGTAGACTAGTGTCCTTGGAGAGCATCATCCAATTCTTCCTTATCACATTCTGAAGCATCCCTGATCCCGGAGTGTAAGTGGTTACAAAGTTCATTCGTTTAGGTTGTTCCGTTATTGTCCGTTTCGGGATAGTGTCATTCTGGGTGAGCTTTGTTGCTTCACTCTTTTGTTGATCTATTAGCATAGGTGGATATCCTCTGCTCAGAAATTTTTGTGACATTTCTTCAAGTTGTCTCTCTTTTCGGGAGTCATCCGTGTTGTTCCGGACGACCCGCAGGAGTTGTGAGGAGCTAACACCATCTCTCTGAAATCTAGGGTGGAAACTCTGGTAATGAAGTATAGAATTCTTATCGGTGGGTTTATTGAACAAGGTGGTGTGCAATTTATCACCATTAGGTGTTATTACCCTGAAAATTTCCAGGTCAAGAAAATGAATCTGATTGTTATTATGTTCCATTTTAAATTTAATCGTGGAGTTAAGGGTGTTCAATCCTTCAACCCACTCAATAAGTTTTTCAGGGGTATCACCCCAAATCAAGAAGACATCGTCAATGTATCTGCGATACATTTTGATGGGGTTCTGCCTGGAGAAGATATTGTATTTTTCATACATCGCCATATAAATGTTAGCATACGATGGGGCCATATTTGACCCCATCGCAGTGCCCATAACTTGTAGGAAGTACTCGTTTTCAAATCGAAAATAGTTTTTCTCCAGGCAGAACTCCATCAGATGCAGCAGAAATTCCACAGGTGGACCAGTATATAGTGGGTTGTCAATCAGGATTTGTCGTACCATGTTGATACCATGCCCGTGGGGTATCACCGTGTATAAACTTACTACGTCCATAGTAACTAAAGTGTCAGTAGGGGTCAGACTATCAAAATCTTTCAGTTGTTTAATAAGTTCAGAGGAATCTCTGAGATGGGACTGAGTGTTTTGAACCACTGGTTGTAAGTAGAAATCAATGAATTCTGCTAGAGGCTGCATCAATGATCCCCTGGCCGACACAATAGGTCTGCCGGGGGGATCTACGAGGGACTTATGGATTTTGGGCAGTAAATATAGTATTGGGCAGATTGGATGATCAACTGTAAGAAAGCCCAACACATCATCATCAATAACCCCAGCTTGGTATGCCAAGCCCAAGAATTCATCAATTTCTCTTTTAAAAGTTTTGGTAGGATTAGATTGTAGTTTGCGGTAGGTATTATGGTCACGGAGTTGTTTAAAAGCCTCATCTCTATACTGTACATAGTCGAGTATCACTGTGGCCCCACCCTTATCCGCTGGCCTTATGACTATGTCTTTGTCAGTGGACAGAGACTTAATTGCCCGTCTTTCAGCGCTTGTAATGTTGTCTCTTGGCAGAGGCATATCTTTGTGTAGTTCAGTAAGGGTGGTTGTACAGATATGATGGAATGTTTTTTCGACGAATGTGTGTTAGTCGGTTCAAAGGTGCTGTTTGCATTAAATGGTTTAGGGGTCTGATTCTCCTTGTCTTTAAAGAAGTCTTTAAGCTTCAACTGCCGTTGGAATCTACCCATGTCTACCATCAAATCAAAAAGGTCACAGTGGGGAGTAGGTACAAAGGACAATCCTCTATTAAGGATTCTTATTTCGTCACCCGTAAGAGGTCGTTTACTCAAATTGTAAATTATTGTGTCTTTTTCTGTCGTGGCTGGTTTTTTCGTTTTGCCCCGCCCCCTCCTGATGCTGCCGCCTCGGGGCCTACGGCTAAAGGGGGTTTCTGTGCAGATCTTGTGAGTACCCCACTTGCAGTGCTGTTAGTAGTGTTCTGAGTTTCACCTTCTGAGGAATCCCCCCCACTACTGTCTACTGTGGTTAGATTTATTCGTCTGTTTTTGTTAACTGAAAGATTTTGATAGTCTGACCCCTACTGACACTTTAGTTACTATGGACGTAGTAAGTTTATACACGGTGATACCCCACGGGCATGGTATCAACATGGTACGACAAATCCTGCTTGACAACTCACTATACACTGGTCCACCTGTGGAATTTCTGCTGCATCTGATGGAGTTCTGCCTGGAGAAAAACTATTTTCGATTTGAAAACGAGTACTTCCTACAAGTTATGGGCACTGCGATGGGGTCAAATATGGCCCCATCGTATGCTAACATTTATATGGCGATGTATGAAAAATACAATATCTTCTCCAGGCAGAACCCCATCAAAATGTATCGCAGATACATTGACGATGTCTTCTTGATTTGGGGTGATACCCCTGAAAAACTTATTGAGTGGGTTGAAGGATTGAACACCCTTAACTCCACGATTAAATTTAAAATGGAACATAATAACAATCAGATTCATTTTCTTGACCTGGAAATTTTCAGGGTAATAACACCTAATGGTGATAAATTGCACACCACCTTGTTCAATAAACCCACCGATAAGAATTCTATACTTCATTACCAGAGTTTCCACCCTAGATTTCAGAGAGATGGTGTTAGCTCCTCACAACTCCTGCGGGTCGTCCGGAACAACACGGATGACTCCCGAAAAGAGAGACAACTTGAAGAAATGTCACAAAAATTTCTGAGCAGAGGATATCCACCTATGCTAATAGATCAACAAAAGAGTGAAGCAACAAAGCTCACCCAGAATGACACTATCCCGAAACGGACAATAACGGAACAACCTAAACGAATGAACTTTGTAACCACTTACACTCCGGGATCAGGGATGCTTCAGAATGTGATAAGGAAGAATTGGATGATGCTCTCCAAGGACACTAGTCTACCTTTTGTGGATGCTCCGGTACCCCGGGTGGTATATAAGCGAGCAAGTAACCTCAGGGATCTACTAGTACTCAGTGATCCCACACACTGCTATGAAAAACAGACATGGCTCACAAGAGGGAAACCAGGATGTTACAGATGTGGCAATTGTGTCACTTGCAATAATCTCATTGCTGGGACATCTTTTCAACACCCCCATAACAACAAAAGATACAAAATAAGACATAGACTATCGTGTACATCGGAATATGTGGTGTATGCCATTATTTGCCCATGTTCCAAGTTCTACATAGGCAAAACAGTGACAGCGTTCAAAGAACGTTTGGCTAACCATAAAACAGCAATTCGTCAAGCAATAGAAAAAGGACGATCAGAACAACCGGTTGCGCGACATTTTGCAACTGCAGGACACTCTGTTTCCTCATTGCGAGTGATGCTGATTGATCATGTACCCCACAACAGACGTGGTGGTGACAGAGGACTGGCACTATTAAGAATGGAATCCCGTTGGATCTTCACATTGGACACAGTTGCCCCTCGAGGCCTGAATGTCAACATAGACTTTGGCTGTTGGTATAAACACAAATGAGATGTGAAGGATTGGGAGTCATCCAGGACTTAATTTCTACCTACTCCTCTGGCATGATGCAATGTATACCTGCTTGAATCTTTAGGGGGCTTTAGATTGTTTTCTCGCCCTCACCTGCTACCTCCCCACATGCCTTGATACCATGAGTATAGAGGGCTGTGTTATTAGTTTTTTATACTTTGGGTTTCGGTAGCGCTATTTATTTTATAAGCTACATATTGGGTTTGTCCCATTGTTGCATATAGATAGATACCTATTCCATTACTGTATTTGTACACAGGGGTATTTAGATCACTGTTTGATGACTTAATATATTGTTTCTCATCAGAGTCTTACCCGCCAGCGCACCCGCACAGTACATTTGTGTATGCTTTTTCTCCATGGTTACGCAGGTTTCCTTGGTTACACACAGGACGGCGGTAACGTGATGACGTCACGTGACGCCCACATTGAGCCCGGCAAAAAGCTGTTTAGGTCTGTGTGAGTGGGTGTGCCGCGGTTACACTCTCTGATTGGTCTATCACTTGGGCTGGGTGGGTATTTAAGGTGAGTTTGTGTTTTAGTTTTCACATTTGGTTTTGTACACCATTGACAAAGGCTCGTGTGTGAGCCGAAACATTTGGTAAACAACTTTGCCAATAAACCGGAGTGTTTTTGAAAAAACCTGTGTGCCTGCTTCATTTGGGTCCTTACTGCAACACGGAGTCCGTCCGTGGGATCCATAACTGCTTTACTGTTTGTTTCTCCCTAGTGAGAGCACCAGGTAGCTGACATACTCGTGAGTGCCGTTCACCTCTGCAACTTTGTATATATATATATATATATATAATATAAACACACAGAAAAAGTCCAGCACTCACTCACAAGCTCTCAACTAAGATAAAAAGCAGCAATGGAAGAATTAGTTACCGCATCTGGCCAAATGGGAAAAGCCCAGGTACCTCGTCAAGGTTTCTTCCAAATACACCTGGGTCCCTAAACAGCCACACAATGCAGGCTCACAATCAAACAACTGTGAAAAAAAGCAACTGTGAAAAAATGGAGGGTGCACAGGCTTATGTAATTTCCCAAACATATACAAAACATGGGGTGGGGTCAGCACTCTCAGGCCGGACCGGGTACACATTCTATGACCCTGCAACATGCACAGCCCTGGGTGCAAACCAGCACTCTCAGGAAGCTGCACTGCCACCAGAGTCACAGGCAGTTAACCCCAGTCAGGCCTGGGTGCAAGGCCCAAACAAGGAAAATTACAAAAAATAATATTATTTAATATAAACACACAGAAAAAGTCCAGCACTCACTCACAAGCTCTCAACTAAGATAAAAAGCAGCAATGGAAGAATTCGTTACCGCATCTGGCCAAATGGGAAAAGCCCAGGTACCTCGTCAAGGTTTCTTCCAAATACACCTGGGTCCCTAAACAGCCACACAATGCAGGCTCACAATCAAACAACTGTGAAAAAAAGCAACTGTGAAAAAATGGAGGGTGCACAGGCTTATGTAATTTCCCAAACATATACAAAACATGGGGTGGGGTCAGCACTCTCAGGCCGGACCGGGTACACATCCTATGACCCTGCAACATGCACAGCCCTGGGTGCAAACCAGCACTCTCAGGAAGCTGCACTGCCACCAGAGTCACAGGCAGTTAACCCCAGTCAGGCCTGGGTGCAAGGCCCAAACAAGGAAAATTACAAAAAATAATATTATTTAATATAAACACACAGAAAAAGTCCAGCACTCACTCACAAGCTCTCAACTAAGATAAAAAGCAGCAATGGAAGAATTAGTTACCGCATCTGGCCAAATGGGAAAAGCCCAGGTACCTCGTCAAGGTTTCTTCCAAATACACCTGGGTCCCTAAACAGCCACACAATGCAGGCTCACAATCAAACAACTGTGAAAAAAAGCAACTGTGAAAAAATGGAGGGTGCACAGGCTTATGTAATTTCCCAAACATATACAAAACATGGGGTGGGGTCAGCACTCTCAGGCCGGACCGGGTACACATCCTATGACCCTGCAACATGCACAGCCCTGGGTGCAAACCAGCACTCTCAGGAAGCTGCACTGCCACCAGAGTCACAGGCAGTTAACCCCAGTCAGGCCTGGGTGCAAGGCCCAAACAAGGAAAATTACAAAAAATAATATTATTTAATATTATTTAATATAAACACACAGAAAAAGTCCAGCACTCACTCACAAGCTCTCAACTAAGATAAAAAGCAGCAATGGAAGAATTAGTTACCGCATCTGGCCAAATGGGAAAAGCCCAGGTACCTCGTCAAGGTTTCTTCCATTGCTGCTTTTTATCTTAGTTGAGAGCTTGTGAGTTTTTTTTTGTAATTTTCCTTGTTTGGGCCTTGCACCCAGGCCTGACTGGGGTTAACTGCCTGTGACTCTGGTGGCAGTGCAGCTTTCTGAGAGTGCTGGTTTGCACCCAGGGCTGTGCATGTTGCAGGGTCATAGGATGTGTACCCGGTCCGGCCTGAGAGTGCTGACCCCACCCCATGTTTTGTATATGTTTGGGAAATTACATAAGCCTGTGCACCCTCCATTTTTTCACAGTTGCTTTTTTTCACAGTTGTTTGATTGTGAGCCTGCATTGTGTGGCTGTTTAGGGACCCAGGTGTATTTGGAAGAAACCTTGACGAGGTACCTGGGCTTTTCCCATTTGGCCAGATGCGGTAACTAATTCTTCCATTGCTGCTTTTTATCTTAGTTGAGAGCTTGTGAGTGAGTGCTGGACTTTTTCTGTGTGTTTATATTAAATAATATTATTTTTTGTAATTTTCCTTGTTTGGGCCTTGCACCCAGGCCTGACTGGGGTTAACTGCCTGTGACTCTGGTGGCAGTGCAGCTTCCTGAGAGTGCTGGTTTGCACCCAGGGCTGTGCATGTTGCAGGGTCATAGGATGTGTACCCGGTCCGGCCTGAGAGTGCTGACCCCACCCCATGTTTTGTATATGTTTGGGAAATTACATAAGCCTGTGCACCCTCCATTTTTTCACAGTTGCTTTTTTTCACAGTTGTTTGATTGTGAGCCTGCATTGTGTGGCTGTTTAGGGACCCAGGTGTATTTGGAAGAAACCTTGACGAGGTACCTGGGCTTTTCCCATTTGGCCAGATGCGGTAACTAATTCTTCCATTGCTGCTTTTTATCTTAGTTGAGAGCTTGTGAGTGAGTGCTGGACTTTTTCTGTGTGTTTATATTAAATAATATTATTTTTTGTAATTTTCCTTGTTTGGGCCTTGCACCCAGGCCTGACTGGGGTTAACTGCCTGTGACTCTGGTGGCAGTGCAGCTTCCTGAGAGTGCTGGTTTGCACCCAGGGCTGTGCATGTTGCAGGGTCATAGAATGTGTACCCGGTCCGGCCTGAGAGTGCTGACCCCACCCCATGTTTTGTATATGTTTGGGAAATTACATAAGCCTGTGCACCCTCCATTTTTTCACAGTTGCTTTTTTTCACAGTTGTTTGATTGTGAGCCTGCATTGTGTGGCTGTTTAGGGACCCAGGTGTATTTGGAAGAAACCTTGACGAGGTACCTGGGCTTTTCCCATTTGGCCAGATGCGGTAACTAATTCTTCCATTGCTGCTTTTTATCTTAGTTGAGAGCTTGTGAGTGAGTGCTGGACTTTTTCTGTGTGTTTATATTAAATAATATTATTTTTTGTAATTTTCCTTGTTTGGGCCTTGCACCCAGGCCTGACTGGGGTTAACTGCCTGTGACTCTGGTGGCAGTGCAGCTTCCTGAGAGTGCTGGTTTGCACCCAGGGCTGTGCATGTTGCAGGGTCATAGGATGTGTACCCGGTCCGGCCTGAGAGTGCTGACCCCACCCCATGTTTTGTATATGTTTGGGAAATTACATAAGCCTGTGCACCCTCCATTTTTTCACAGTTGCTTTTTTTCACAGTTGTTTGATTGTGAGCCTGCAATGTGTGGCTGTTTAGGGACCCAGGTGTATTTGGAAGAAACCTTGACGAGGTACCTGGGCTTTTCCCATTTGGCCAGATGCGGTAACTAATTCTTCCATTGCTGCTTTTTATCTTAGTTGAGAGCTTGTGAGTGAGTGCTGGACTTTTTCTGTGTGTTTATATTAAATAATATTATTTTTTGTAATTTTCCTTGTTTGGGCCTTGCACCCAGGCCTGACTGGGGTTAACTGCCTGTGACTCTGGTGGCAGTGCAGCTTCCTGAGAGTGCTGGTTTGCACCCAGGGCTGTGCATGTTGCAGGGTCATAGGATGTGTACCCGGTCCGGCCTGAGAGTGCTGACCCCACCCCATGTTTTGTATATATATATATATATATATATATATATATATATATATATATATATATATATATAAACAATAAATTAAAAATTAAAAACAAAAACTCATAATATGAGGACCAACAATGCTGATGTTAGTAAAGCAGCCAATATAGTGGCTATGAAAGACAAAAGAGTAGCAAAAGAGTAGCAAACATGTCAGCAACTAAAGTGTAATTATAAGGACAAAGCTATTAGGTCTAACATTTAAGGCTAGGCCACACAGATTTAACAGTGGAATCAGAACATAAATGAATCAGTGGACTCTCATAGTCAACAGGCTAGAAAAAAAATCCAGCCTGTATGGAAAAATGGACTCTCAGTGCTAGATCAGATCATCTACTATCAATAGATCAAAAGCCAGGAAAATAGAGTACTTCATAAAAAACACTGCCAACCAGTGTGGACATTAAGCCCCCTCTGGGCTAAGGTGCCATCTGGCCTCCTTTTGAAGAAGGAGTTTGGCCCTGTTGCCTCCTCTTCTCGCTGGCGGTTTGGTGGTGAGAGTGCATACATTTCTCAACTTGGATACATATATATATAGGTACATTTATCAAGCAGTGGATGCTGTTTTTTCCACGTGAGCCTTCCGGGTCGCCAGAAACAGGATTTAAGAAGTAGCGGTCTTAAGACTGCTGCTCCTTAACTCGTCCGCGACTTCTGAGGTCGCGGACTGCAATCATCCCAATCATCCCAATCAGATATGATCGGGAAGATTGACATCCCCTGCTAGCAGCCGATTGGCCGTGAATGTGCAGGGGGCAGCATTGCACAAGCATTTCACCAGGAATGCTTGTGCAATGTTAAATGCTGACAGCGTATGCTGTCGGCATTTAGCGATGCAGGGCAGACATGATTTGCTATAGTGAATCAAGTCCGCCCGGGGTATGATAAATCTACCCCATTGTGTTTTTTTAAAAAAAAAAAATATATATATATATATATATATATATATGTATATATATATATATATATATATATATGGATAGATGATAGATAGATTTAAAAATAACATTTTCTTCTAAGTGAAGAACAAAAGTATATACTGTACAGTATTTCTTAACAGACCATTGGCTTTAGCACAGGTGGCCTAGCTCACCTTTGGGTTAGTGCACAAACAAAAATAAAAAAAGGCTCTTGTAGTGTGCCCCATAGAAATATATGGGGAAACGGGAATCAGCACGGCCATGCTATCCAACTTCCAATTTAATATGAGCGCAAGAATAGGTGCACTATTGATTTAACTTGTGCGGTGTTAGTGCTCAATAGCGCTAATATTTTTGCGTTCCACTTGTAATCTAGGCCACTGCCGATGAGGACTCATTTTGATATTGGAAAAGTAAATTTTAGGGAGCAAACATACTTTGCAAAAACAAATATTTAAAACTACAAAAAATGCTTAAAGGGACAGTAAAGTCATAATTAGACATTCATGATTTAGACAGAGCACACAATTTTAAACAACTTTCCAATTTACTTCTATTATTTAATTAGCTTATTACACTTGTTATCCTTGGCTGATAGTTTTTTCTAGGTAAACTCAGGAGCAGCAAATAACCTGTTCTAGCTGCTGATTGGTGGCTGCATATATATACCGATTGCCATTGGCTCACCCATGTGTTCAGTTAGTAACCAGTAGTGCATTGCTGCTCCTTCAGTAAATGATACCAAGAGAATGAAACAAATGTGATAATAGAAGTAAACTGGAAAGTTGTTTAAAATTGTATTATCTACCTAAATCTTAAAAGAAAAAATGTGAGTTTCATGTCCCTTTAACATTGCAATTAGCGATGCATGTTTATAGTGTTAGGGCTAGATTATGAGTGGAGCGCTATTTATTACTGCGATCAACTATTTGCGTGCAACGAATACCACGTGTATTACAAGCTGAAAGTAAAAAAAAACACCAAGTCACGCTAAACCGATCACATTTTCTCAAGTGCGCTAATCCAACATGAAATATTAATATTTCATATTCCAATATTCTTCACATAGCAGAATATGTTCTATTTATTCTTAAAGGGACAGTCTACACCAGAAAATTGTTTTAAAAGATAGATAATCCCTTTATTACCCATTCCCCAGTTTTGCATAACTAACACAGTTATAATAATATACTTTTAACATCTGTGATTATCTTGTATCTAAGCCTCTGGAAATTGCCCCTTTATTTCAGTTCTATTGACAGACTTGCAGTTTAGCCAATCAGTGCCTGCTCCCAGATAACTTCACGTGCACAAGCACAGTGTTATCTATATGAAATACGTGAACTAACACCCTCTAGTGGTGAAAAACTGTTAAAATGCATTCTGAAAAGAGGTGGCCTTCAAGGTCTAAGAAATTAGCATATGAACCTCCTAGGTTAAGCTTTCAAGAATACCAAGAGAACAAAGCAAAATTGGTGATAAAAGTAAATTGGAAAATTGTTTAAAATGACATGCTCTATCTGAATCATGAAAGTTTATTTTGGCCTAGACTGTCCCTTTAAATACATATTTCTACATATATCTGATGTTTTTTTGTTGGTAAAATATATATTTCTACATATATATATATATATATATATATATATATATATATATATATATATATATATATATATATATATATATATATAAAATTATATAGATATATACATATACATAGGAATATCTATTTATAAATACAGTGAAGAACATTGGAACATGACATATTTACAGTAAATACACAGTATAAAACTTTATTAAATATGGAAATATGATTTTCTATGTTTTCAGCTTCTTGACTGCAAAGGGCTCCAATATATATGTATTTATGTACTTATATGTGTATATATGTGTGTACGTACATATACATCTGTACACATACATATTTATACTGTATATATATATATATATATATATATATATATATATATATATATATATATATATACAGTATATATATATATATATATATATATATATATATATATATATATATATAATACACCTGTATAAATAATTACACCTAAGGTGCTACCACTGACAACACTATGTAAATACTAGTTAAATGATAATTAAATATATAATGCAATCAGATATGAAATCAAAAGTATGTTCAAAATTAAACATGATCAAAATTAAATATGTTTAAAAAATATCTCAATAACAAAACACACTTAAATAAAATGAAATGAAATATATTTTATAAATAAAAATGTAATGCAAGAGTGTTATCCTTATTATAGGAGAGGCTCCAGAGTTCTCTTCTCACTGAAGGGTTAAAGGCAGCTCATCCAAGGTTCTGGTTGAGTGTAGAGTTTAGATTCCACCATATATATATATATATATACAAATTGGTTGAAAGAAACGGCACACACTTAATCCCACAGCCACCTGGTGCTCAGCCCAAAAGTACATACAGTAGGTAAGAACCGGATCCAACGGACGGTCTCCGTTGTGTAGCAAGATCCAAGAACAGCCGGCACACAGGAATTTCAATCAGTAATCCGATTTAATAAGCAAAAAAGAAACCAGACGTTTCGGCTCTGCCGCAAGCCTTTTTCAATGGTATTCAGACCGGTCATATTTAGATGTGTATATTATGTATCTCTATATTAACCTTTTAATGCCGTTATATTCCATCATAATTACACTGGGATTTAGAGCCGTTATGACGGAATGGAACATCATAGCCAATGGCTGTCCTGAATCCTATTGCGCTTCCTGGATTTGATCGCGGTCTGGAAGGCATTCCTAGGGTTATAGGGATGCCCCCCAGACTCAATCCAATAATTGAAATCTCGCGATCATGTGCACGATTGCGTGATTTCAATTTGTCTACATCTGAACAGTTGTTCTGATGTAGACACTTTAACCCCGGCAGGAAAAGGTTAAAGCCTGTCTTTTTTTCTCTAACACTTTAAAAATCATATCTTTGGCCCCTTAGAACTTTTTATTGCATTTTTTTTTAAATCATTTTTATTAGGTAGCGTTATCATGGGTTTACCAATTACCTGTACATTTAAATGTATTTTTAATGTTTTTTGTGCAACTTTTTATTTGAACGTAACAGTTAACCAGAGCTCTAAGGTCACTCTAACCCGACACACGTTAATTTCATTTGCGATTGAGCGAACGCGTTTACTTTCAACTTGTAATACGTGCTAATCCTGATATCGCTTGTGCACAACTGTTAGCGCAGCACTCGTAATCTGGCCCTTAGTGTTTCCTGGAATATGGCACCATACCACCAGAATCATGTCATTTTAAATGTACAATATATACATTAGCACTGGTATTGTACTGCTGTCAATCTTATAAAAGCTTAAGTTATTTGTTTTCATATTTTTTCTAGAGCACATCAATGAACGGGCTATCTGCAATGCTGTTGCACCAGAAAAGGATGTTGATGGCTTTCACATTGTTAATATTGGAAGACTTTGTCTGGATCAATACTCTATAATACCTGCTACTGCTGGAGCTGTGTGGGAAATTATTAAAAGAACAGGTAAGGTGGTAAAATGCAATGTAATGGAATGGAAGGGTGCCAGTCTCAAACTGTCACAAATAATTTTGATAATCTTGTGGTCGATAACAATCTATTGGCTTCTAAAAATGCTTGTTTTTGAATGATCACAATGCTATATCGTATTGTTAAAAAGCCACCTCCATGAACGCATTTTCAACAGAAAAGCTCACACAAAAAAGACCTTTCGAGTGTTAACTACCTGTCTTGGTTGTCTGTTAATTGGAAAATTGTTTAAAATTGCATGTTTTGTCAGAATCCTTAAACTTTAATTAAGACTTTATTGACCCTTTAATACCGGATTACATTTTAGCACCTCCAATCAAGTAGTCATTGGTTATATAGGACTGGTCGCTATTTAACCCTGTCCCTGCTCTATATAGCATGGTTACATTCTACAAAATTAATCCAGTGGGGATTAGAAATGCACCACGGTGAGTCCTGTAGCATATGGAGAGTGTGAGCTCTTCCTTGAGAGGATTTTCTCACCACATCTACTAGACTGACCTGCAGCACTTTCAAAAGTCTCAGTTTCAGATTAAATTTTAGCCTATATGAATGCAGGAATACAGATGAATAAAAAGAGGTCTTCAAGTGGTTATTGTTGTTTTATGCTTAGGGATTAATAGGAATGATTTAATGGGGCCGATTTATTAATGTGTAGGCGGACATGATCATGTCCGCCCCACATCGATAAATGCTGACAGCATACGTTGTCAGCATTTATCATTGCACAAGTTTCTAGTGAAATGCTTGCGCAATGCCATCCCCTTTACATTCGTGGACAATCGGCCGCTAGCAGGGGGTGTCAATGGGGATGCTATTTTAAGCAACATTCTAATTTACATCTAGGCTTTTTTTTTTGGTTCAGACCTGGACAGCACTTTTTTTTATTGATGGATGAATTTATCCACTAATCAGCAAGAACAACCCAGGTTGTTCACCAAAGATGGGCCAGCATCTAAACTTACATTCTTGCATTCCAAATAAAGATACCAAGAGAATGAAGAAAATTTGATAATAGGAGTAAATTAGAAAGTTGCTTAAAATTTCATGCTCTATCTGAATCATGATAGAAAAAATTTGGGTTCAGTGTCACTTTAAGACCGCTGCTTCTTAACATATGTTTCCACACGGAAATTGCTGCATCCGCAGCTACATAAATCGGCCTCGTAATCTGCATCATTTTATTTGTGCATGGAAAACAAGGGATTTTGCAATGCTTTAAACAAAATATTTTAAATGCATTATGTACAATGTAAGAGAACTGTCTGATAGGTACTTCTAATTTACTTCTATTGTAAAATGTATTTCTATCAATCTGTAGCATCATTACAAACATTACTGCAAACACTGCTTTCATACTTCCAACACTGCTTCAAGACACATGCATGCTCATGAGTCTACTTAGATATGACCTCAATGAATGTTTCAACAAGTGATACTAAGAGAAAGTAGTAAAGCTAATAAGAAGAAGAACCTTTTAAAAACATTAAAATTTAATGTTAAAGGGACAGTCTACTCCAGAATGTTTATTGTTTAAAAAGATAGATAATCCCTTTATTACCCCTTCCCCAGTTTTGCATAACCAACACTGTTATATTAATATACTTTTTACCTCTGTGATTACCTTGTATCTAAGACTCTGCAGACTGCCCCCTTATTTCAGTTCTTTTGACAGACTTGCATTTTAGCCAATCAGTGTTGAATCCTAAATAACTCCACAGGAGTGAACACAATGTTATATATATATATAACACCATTAAAAAAGAGAAAGAACTGTGTAGTTTTAAAAAAATTCAAATAACTACACCAAAAGACAGGGAATTCAGCATTCAATTTTTATTATTTGGGTCACAATTACCCAACTAAACATAAATGTCTAGAAAATTCAACAGTGCAGTATTGTTGCTACAAATATGTACCAGGTAAGCAATCAAAATTGATAAATAAAGCATATATATGCACAAAAGCTGTATCAATATAATACATGTGTAGCGGATGTTTAGTATCTTGAAGCAAGAGTATGGAATCTTAACTTTATTTAATTCGTCATGACCTAAATCACAAAACAACACCTCCACCAGAGGTTGGCATGCAATAAATTGCACAAATCAGCCAACTTAGTTTGCCATGAGGATCTATGTTTATGTGACACACCTCTATTTAAGGTAGACAACACATCAATGTTATAGTGATAACAAGATTATAATAATTTAAACCTGCATAAAGGTCATGTAAATACCTATTTCAAAATGAAGCATGCTCCAAAAGGTAAAGTTTGGGCCGGAGGGTACCTAACAACACCTTTTCAGAGGGCACCACTATTATGCATAGTATCAGGTGTCATGAAAGATAATAATTAGTTAGGATCTATGTTAGGTCCCCCACTCCAAGGTCCAAATTTATACCAAAATATTGTTGCAACAAAACATTAGTAGAGGATACAAATTAGTTAAACAGTGTAACACAGACTGCCATAGTTTTTCTGTCAAAGGAGCTGCTGTAAACTGTGACTTCTTTACAGATCCACATAACAATCTTCGTAACAGTTCCTAGACATTCCGGTTTCCCAGAGTACCTTTCAATGATATCGTCCCCATAAGACGATTATGAAGAAAGAAATGCTTCTAGCAAAAAAGCCGGTATAGTTACGTGTGTGGAGAAATTACGGTTTTTCGTCACTACTTTCCAGCAGCACACGGCATATATTAGCACAAAGATCCAGGCTTCTGAAAGGTAAAACTGGTATAGAAAACTGCCAGCCTCTTTTTGTATCCTTAGGTGCAACAAAGTTACAAACTTATTTGTCTCAAGGCCAAATCATCCGCTCCATGTACGTCACTTGCCGACGCGCGTTTCACCCCCCACGTGACCACAGCGTCATGGGGTTTCCTCAGGGCAAACGGATACCAAAGTTAGACCGCTTCAACTTTTTACCACTGTGAACTCTTCGTGATTGGATACATTCAAAATGTAGTAGCCTATAGAAAAGTCCATTTGTCTGACAATCCTATTAGAGGAAAAGTGAAAGATTTCTTGGACATTACGAAACAAGCACATAGTAACCAAAATACAGAATTATCATATAGATAACTTTCCTAACAGATCAAATTGCTGAATAATGTTGATAGAAAAATTAAAATAAAAAAGAAAACTTACAAATAAGCTTTTTAAACCATGTGCATATGTTACAGCTTATTGTGCATAAATCTATAAATCTAATAAAATCCTTAAAGAGATATTTACAGTGTATCACTGTCCAAAAAAGCAAATAGTTAAGATCATTTATAAATTCTTTAGACTATCATTGTATTGCATTAACACTCTCTGGCAGTTCAACCAGAAACTCGTGGAGGACCTTTAAACTAAATAAATTAAGTCTAGAGAAAAGATGCAAATTCAAATTTCTCATTTAGGCCCTTAGGGGCCAACGTCTGTAATTTGTACATCCATGCAGTCTCTTTTTTCAGCAAAAGGTTATCGATGTTCCCTCCTCTACCAAACAGGGAACAACTCTCGATACCTATTATTTTGAGGTCAGACAGGGATGAATCATGATGTAGCAAGAAGTGTAGTGCTACTCCACTTCTAATGTCACCATCCTTTGTGGCTTTTATATCGTCCCTATGTTCAGTTACCCTCTCTTTAAGCATGCGCCTCGTTTTTCCTACATAGAAAACGGGGCAGCTGCATGAAAGTAGATAGATAACATTCTCAGTTTTACAATTAATGAATTGTCTAATAGGGAATGATTCTTGTCCTGTAGAAAAAGATTTTGTACGGACAATAAATTTACACAGGACAGAATGTCCACATTGAAAGCATCCTTTTACCTTTCTATGTTCATTCAGCCAATCCAAAGGTTTTGGGCTTTTGACATAGAAACTTCTAACCAGCTTGTCTTTCAAATTCGGAGCTCTCTTAGCCACTAGAGATGGTTGCTTGCCCACAAGATTAAGTATACTTTCATCTGCTTGCAAAAATTGCCACTTCTCTTTCAGGATCCCACGAATCCTTTCCCAGTGGCAATTATATTCAGTAACAAAACGAATTTTTTCATCCTGTATTTTTATTTTGTTTTTATAGAGAAGATCATCCCTGTTTTCTCTTTTTGCTCTATTCAGGGCAAAGTTTAGATTCCTCTTTGAATATCCTCTGTTCACAAATCTATTGTACATGTCTCCTGCATGCACATTAAATTTATTAACACTTGAGCAGTTTCTCCTTAAGCGCAAAAACTGCCCAACCGGAATACCTCTAATTAGGGATTTCGGATGGTGACTCGTGGCTTCCAAGATATTATTCGTGGCCGTGTCTTTTCTATAGATTTCAGTGGCCAAAACATTTCCTTCTTTTTTAATTTTTACGTCCAGGAAAGTAAGTTCACTTTCACTGAAGTCAAAAGTCAAGAGGATATTGAAGTTGTTCACATTCAGAATTTTTATAAAGGATTTTAAGGACTCTTCTGTTCCCCTCCAAAGGAGGAACACATCGTCCACATAGCGTAGCCAGATCAAAACATGTCGATCTAGCCATTCTTGTAAGTCACCAAAGACCACCTGATTTTCCCATAAGCCAAGATGAAGGCATGCATACGAGGGGGCACAGGTGGCCCCCATCGCTGTTCCTCTAATTTGTCTATAGAGTTTTTTTTTTTTTTTTTCATCATTAAGCAGGCGGATAAGGGGGGTAACCTGGTAATAATGGAGGAGGCAAAATATGCCAATGAGGTTAAACGTCAACTCAGAAATAAAGATCAATACCACTTGTTGCCAGGTAACCCCATTGATTCTATACAAGCTGAATTGTTGCACCTGCTTAATGATGCAAGGAAGGATGGTATAATTGATAAAAAAGATGATAAAAAAGAATATAATTATCTTTATACTAAATTTCCCAAAATCCCGGTGTTTTATTGCATCCCCAAGTTGCACAAAAACTTGAGGGAACCGCCGGGCCGCCCCATAATATCGGGTATTGGGAGTATCACAGAAAATCTGGGTAATTATGTTGATAGATTTCTGCAACCCTTCCTCATGACTTTGACATTTTATGTCAAAGATACTAGCGATTTGCTGAGAAAAATAGATGGGCTTGAAGTAGAAAAAAACACTTTATTGGTCTCACTGGATGTGGAGGGCCTTTATTCGTCCATACCACACGAAGTGGGGCTGAAAGCTGCAAGGCATTTCCTTGAAAGTAGAGGCCCTGGGTATAGAAAACACACAGAATTTGTACTAAAACTGTTAAGGTTTGTCTTAACTAACAATGTCTTCCTTTTCGACAAAAAATTCTATAGACAAATTAGAGGAACAGCGATGGGGGCCACCTGTGCCCCCTCGTATGCATGCCTTCATCTTGGCTTATGGGAAAATCAGGTGGTCTTTGGTGACTTACAAGAATGGCTAGATCGACATGTTTTGATCTGGCTACGCTATGTGGACGATGTGTTCCTCCTTTGGAGGGGAACAGAAGAGTCCTTAAAATCCTTTATAAAAATTCTGAATGTGAACAACTTCAATATCCTCTTGACTTTTGACTTCAGTGAAAGTGAACTTACTTTCCTGGACGTAAAAATTAAAAAAGAAGGAAATGTTTTGGCCACTGAAATCTATAGAAAAGACACGGCCACGAATAATATCTTGGAAGCCACGAGTCACCATCCGAAATCCCTAATTAGAGGTATTCCGGTTGGGCAGTTTTTGCGCTTAAGGAGAAACTGCTCAAGTGTTAATAAATTTAATGTGCATGCAGGAGACATGTACAATAGATTTGTGAACAGAGGATATTCAAAGAGGAATCTAAACTTTGCCCTGAATAGAGCAAAAAGAGAAAACAGGGATGATCTTCTCTATAAAAACAAAATAAAAATACAGGATGAAAAAATTCGTTTTGTTACTGAATATAATTGCCACTGGGAAAGGATTCGTGGGATCCTGAAAGAGAAGTGGCAATTTTTGCAAGCAGATGAAAGTATACTTAATCTTGTGGGCAAGCAACCATCTCTAGTGGCTAAGAGAGCTCCGAATTTGAAAGACAAGCTGGTTAGAAGTTTCTATGTCAAAAGCCCAAAACCTTTGGATTGGCTGAATGAACATAGAAAGGTAAAAGGATGCTTTCAATGTGGACATTCTGTCCTGTGTAAATTTATTGTCCGTACAAAATCTTTTTCTACAGGACAAGAATCATTCCCTATTAGACAATTCATTAATTGTAAAACTGAGAATGTTATCTATCTACTTTCATGCAGCTGCCCCGTTTTCTATGTAGGAAAAACGAGGCGCATGCTTAAAGAGAGGGTAACTGAACATAGGGACGATATAAAAGCCACAAAGGATGGTGACATTAGAAGTGGAGTAGCACTACACTTCTTGCTACATCATGATTCATCCCTGTCTGACCTCAAAATAATAGGTATCGAGAGTTGTTCCCTGTTTGGTAGAGGAGGGAACATCGATAACCTTTTGCTGAAAAAAGAGACTGCATGGATGTACAAATTACAGACGTTGGCCCCTAAGGGCCTAAATGAGAAATTTGAATTTGCATCTTTTCTCTAGACTTAATTTATTTAGTTTAAAGGTCCTCCACGAGTTTCTGGTTGAACTGCCAGAGAGTGTTAATGCAATACAATGATAGTCTAAAGAATTTATAAATGATCTTAACTATTTGCTTTTTTGGACAGTGATACACTGTAAATATCTCTTTAAGGATTTTATTAGATTTATAGATTTATGCACAATAAGCTGTAACATATGCACATGGTTTAAAAAGCTTATTTGTAAGTTTTCTTTTTTATTTTAATTTTTCTATCAACATTATTCAGCAATTTGATCTGTTAGGAAAGTTATCTATATGATAATTCTGTATTTTGGTTACTATGTGCTTGTTTCGTAATGTCCAAGAAATCTTTCACTTTTCCTCTAATAGGATTGTCAGACAAATGGACTTTTCTATAGGCTACTACATTTTGAATGTATCCAATCACGAAGAGTTCACAGTGGTAAAAAGTTGAAGCGGTCTAACTTTGGTATCCGTTTGCCCTGAGGAAACCCCATGACGCTGTGGTCACGTGGGGGGTGAAACGCGCGTCGGCAAGTGACGTACATGGAGCGGATGATTTGGCCTTGAGACAAATAAGTTTGTAACTTTGTTGCACCTAAGGATACAAAAAGAGGCTGGCAGTTTTCTATACCAGTTTTACCTTTCAGAAGCCTGGATCTTTGTGCTAATATATGCCGTGTGCTGCTGGAAAGTAGTGACGAAAAACCGTAATTTCTCCACACACGTAACTATACCGGCTTTTTTGCTAGAAGCATTTCTTTCTTCATAATCGTCTTATGGGGACGATATCATTGAAAGGTACTCTGGGAAACCGGAATGTCTAGGAACTGTTACGAAGATTGTTATGTGGATCTGTAAAGAAGTCACAGTTTACAGCAGCTCCTTTGACAGAAAAACTATGGCAGTCTGTGTTACACTGTTTAACTAATTTGTATCCTCTACTAATGTTTTGTTGCAACAATATTTTGGTATAAATTTGGACCTTGGAGTGGGGGACCTAACATAGATCCTAACTAATTATTATCTTTCATGACACCTGATACTATGCATAATAGTGGTGCCCTCTGAAAAGGTGTTGTTAGGTACCCTCCGGCCCAAACTTTACCTTTTGGAGCATGCTTCATTTTGAAATAGGTATTTACATGACCTTTATGCAGGTTTAAATTATTATAATCTTGTTATCACTATAACATTGATGTGTTGTCTACCTTAAATAGAGGTGTGTCACATAAACATAGATCCTCATGGCAAACTAAGTTGGCTGATTTGTGCAATTTATTGCATGCCAACCTCTGGTGGAGGTGTTGTTTTGTGATTTAGGTCATGACGAATTAAATAAAGTTAAGATTCCATACTCTTGCTTCAAGATACTAAACATCCGCTACACATGTATTATATTGATACAGCTTTTGTGCATATATATGCTTTATTTATCAATTTTGATTGCTTACCTGGTACATATTTGTAGCAACAATACTGCACTGTTGAATTTTCTAGACATTTATGTTTAGTTGGGTAATTGTGACCCAAATAATAAAAATTGAATGCTGAATTCCCTGTCTTTTGGTGTAGTTATTTGAATTTTTTTAAAACTACACAGTTCTTTCTCTTTTTTAATGGTGTTATAATAGTTAAAGGGTCTGCATTCTAATCCCAAATTTGAGGTGTAACCGGGTTGTTTACTAAACCTGGTGTTTGTACTTTACAGCCTGACTCCCCTAATTGTGTATATATATCCGTTTTATATATATATATATATATATATATATATATATATATATATATATCACACGTGAACTAGCACTGTCTAGCTGTGAAAACTGTCAAAATGAACTGAAGATAAGAGGTGGACTTCAAGGGCTTAGCAATTAGCATATGAGCCTACCTGGGTTTAACTTGCAACAAAGAATACCAAAAGAACAAAGCAAATTTGATGATAAAAGTAAATTGAAAAGGTGTTTAAAAGTGCATGTCCTATCTGAATCAGGAAAGTTTAATTTTGACTAGACTATCCCTTTAACTTTCACATCCCTTTAACTAAATTGTGGAATAGAAGAACACATTTATGCTCTAGTATTGTTATTAGTGATGGTTGAATCTTTCCCATTGTTAAGTGTACATATGATGATCAATTTAATTATAGCAGTAACAAAAGAAAAATTTAAATGTAAGCCAGGCTCATTCGAAATACATGCATTTTATTTACTAAAATCAAATATGTAATTTTTTTTTCTTCTTAGGGATTGAAACGTTTGGAAAAAATGTGGTGGTGGTGGGCCGATCTAAGAATGTTGGTATGCCAATATCAATGCTGCTACACACAGATGGAAGACATGAGAGGCCTGGGGGTACGTTAATAAGGGCTAGATTACAAGTGGAGCACTAATTTATCCAGCAAACGGGCACATTTAAATAACCAGCTTTTACAAGTGGCTGGTTATTGCTACCACAAGCTCACGTTAGTAATTAGCACTTATAAAATTAAATCTCTAAATGTGCCTTATATGCCCCCAAAATACAGTGTAGTGTATTTTATTTAAAAAAAAACTGTAGCATTTTTATTTTTTAATAAAAACAACTGCACTAGGCAGTTTTGGGGCTTTAAAGTTGGCGGGAGAGGAGTGTTAGAAACAAAACATCACTAAAAAGTGCCTTTACATTGCGGTCTATGGGAACTGTGTGTTCCCTGTAAAAATACATATAAATATACAGGCATATGCTTATCATATATATTTATGTGTTAATAATATGCTGAAGAGGTGTCTTCCAATCCATTAGAATTGTTAATTGCTTCACTCTGGTTTTTAAGAGATTTTCAAATTGAAGGCTAACTCAAATCCATAATTCTCATTCTAAAAACAGTTCACACACTTTGGATTGTGAATAATCACCAAAAGGTTTCACCAATACTGAATCAATTAGCCATCATGCTTTACTTTTGCTTTGGTTGTCTATATTTTGCTTCCATGTTGGTTGACGGAAACCCCTTGAACCCCTCTCCCCGACCAAAACTGAGAATGGCCTGTCTCTTCTAGTTTTCATGTACTTACACAAAATGTAAGAAATTAAGGGCTAGATTATGAGTGGAGCGCTATTTAACACTTCCGCTTGTGCGTTAACTGCGCTAGTAGTAAGCTTTCAGCTCGCAAAGGATAGCACGCATATTACAAGCTAAAAGTAAAAAGTATTTGCTTGCGCACTGACTCGACACTCGCAAAATGCCGATGTCTGTGTTAATGTATTCCCTCATAGATTTCAAAGTCTAACCTAATATCCTACTCGCGTGCAAACCCAATTGCATTTTCTCAAGTGCCAGTGATGTAGAAATTCCGAATTTACTAAGCAGCGTATGCTGCTCATTCCGTGCGAGCCTTCCAGCTCGACGGAATCAGGAGTTAAGAAGAAGCGGTTATAAGGCGCTACTCCTTAACCCAAACGCCACCTCTGAGGTGGCGGACTGCAATCATCCCGATCAGATACGATCAGGATAATTGACACCCCATGCTAGCGGTGGATTGGCTGCTAATGTGCAGGCAACGGCATTGCACAAGCTTTTCACAAGAAATGCTTGTGCAATGATAAATGCTAACAGCGTATGCTACAGCGAATCATGTCTGCCCGCCATATAATAAATTGTCCCCTGAATCTCAACATGTGTTCTCTAGAATGGATATTCTCAAGAAAGGTTTATTATGCCTAATTATTTTTCCTATGCAATAGGAAGCACTTCTCAATGAGGTAGACAACCACTATTACAAATGGTGGGAATGATAAAGTGTTGGGGGAATTACAATTTTATAATTATATATGTGTATTTAACAAAACTTAAAGGGACATGAAACACAATTTTTTTTTCTTTCATGATACAGATGGAGATTACAATTTAAAAAAAGATTCCTATTTACTTCAGTTATCAAATTTCATTCTCTTTGTTATACTAACTTTCCCGCTTTTCAACAAAGGATAACCAGAAAACAAAGAACATTCGACAATAGAAGTAAATTGGAAAGTTGTTTGAAATTGTATGCTCTGTCTGAATCATGATTGAAAAATGTTTTGGGTTTTATGTCTCTTTAATAAATGCAAATGTCAGATATCAGCAACATTCTGAATTTTTTATTTTTTATTTAAGGAGATGCTACTGTGACAATTACACATCGATACACCCCTAAAGATCACTTGAAGAGCCACACTCAGTTAGCAGATATCATCATAGTGGCTGCAGGTAAACATTTTCGTTTTGCTAATTCTGAAGCTTAGAGGAACATTTGATGCTTAGCAAACCCTATCAAATAAATATTAACCACTTCCCACCTAACGGTTCAGCTGCCCTGAAACCTTAGCTGCTTCCTATATGGGATTGCGGGTTGAGAGGCGTGCCTGGTGTCATAGGCACTTCTCCCTGACCCGATCCCATCATTGAAATCAAGCGATCGTATGAGGGATCACGTGATTTCAATGTTTACTCATTTGTTTATATTGGAACTTTGTTCCGATGTAGACAAATAAGTCCCAGCAGGAAAGGGTTATAAACATGCAAAAGGTTGAAGGTATGTGCTTCCCGTATGTTAAATCACATAAAAATGACACAGCATACCTGTAAAAAGCTGACTAAAAATATCATGTGAACATCTCTATGTAAAATATATAATTTACTCAAAATTCATTCAGCTGCCAGAGTAAGTGGTCGTGAGCAGTTATTCTTCATCTACTCTTTTTACTGGTATCTGAATGGTGAAAACAACACTATCAAATAGCATCGTCATGGTGAAAACAACACTATCAATCAGCATCGTCAGTGCTAAGATCACACTTTGCTTACATAATCTTGCAATATTTCATAGTAGCCTTCCTTAATGAGAAGGGAAATAAAGTGACTGTGCCTGCACATGCCAGGTGTACGCTTGTAAGTCCAGAGACTAATATCCTGATTAGATATTTGAAGTCCCCTTACAATGCGATGTAGCTACTGAGGAAATTTTCAGGTAAAATAGTTTCTTTTTACATTCCAGAGGTGTAAACTGCCCCTTTCTTAAGGATAATGAAAAGCAAAGTGTATCAGTAACGTTGCTTTAATTTACTGATAGCCTCTGAGGTGCTGAGGGCCTTTTTCCTTCATGGAGACTTAAGAGCTGATGCCCTAACTTGCTAGTACCATCCCTTAACTTAACTTAACATATAAAACCTTAAATGAAACACAACACACAGGGCTGGGTTAAAGACCATATCATGGTCACATTTATTTAACATATTTAAATAAATAACTCGACTTCAAGGAAGCCATAAACATATTGAACCAGTGGCGGCATTGGAGGCCTAACAAAATCTAGCCCCATACAGCCAGAGGTCAGGCCACGTGTTGTTGGAATTTCGCAGGTGGAGCCCAAAACTGGCTCCACCCCATTCCATCATGAGTAACAGATGTCCTAAGGGATCTTCAGCCAGCAGACCCACAGGGCCGGGTTCCCCCCAGGGCTGGACCTGGGGGCGTCACCCCGCCCATTAGCCCGACTGTCACCCCTGCAGACTTTGAACCCCAATTTATTTGTGGCCGTAACTTCCCGCTACTAGGGGATAATATTATCATGACAGCGACTCCAACCCATAAGGCATCATAATAAAAAGCCTTCCAGCATTTTTTCTGGGGAGCACCAAAAATTACCGCTGAGGGCTTACATCGAATAGGTCAACTAACCCTATCCCTGCCTCTAGCTTATCTTGACCAGCAACCTAAATGGAAGCCATTTGCCTGAATGCCGCTCAACAACAACTTGTGTGTTCGGGAGCCCCAGTTGTTGCCCCTCCTGAGTGGATATTGCTTTCAGGACTGCCCAATGGACATAGGAATGCCCCATGATCCAGACCCTCTTGGGACCTCTGCTAGAACCTAAAATAGATTTCAAACATTAAAACATGGAACCATTCACCAGCCCCGAACCTCAAATGTTATCCACTTCCCCACCCCGTGCCCTCAATCACTTGTAGGGGGTTGAACATACAATTTATATCTTTGAGATCTCCATCTCCCCAATGTCCTTATGGATTCTGCCTGCCAACCTAGGGCTGCTGCACTAGTGGCCGCCCCAATTCTAAATGAATAGGGTGTAATTTTACAGTCACTAAGGTTTGCCTCGACTACCATCTTTCACAGCACTGCTGCAAATTGGAACCAAGACAAGTTTGAACCATCCTCGTGTACTAAGAACTGTTCACCCATATGCGTGCACACATCTATAAAAGCCTGGGCATTTTGAACCAGACATATACCTGAATCAGACGTGGTAAGGGACACCCAGGCGCCCTTAGACTCCTCGTCCGTTTTGGACCTAGGGATAAAGAGCAGGACGCTGTTCTCAGACCACCTAACGTGTCCTGCCTGTATCCCTTTCCCTACTGCATTTTTTGACGGAGTTACCAGCTCTCTTGGACAGAGAGCACCATAAAAAGCAAACGCAAATGCACAATTGAACAAAGCCTGCTCGTAAGGTCCCGCACATACTGACTTTGCTGCCTCTAGAAGCTTCCCTAGCCTACACAAAGTGAATGGTTCATGAGCATCCGGTGCTTTATGCTCTAGCCTACCCCAACCCTTCAGAATCTGCCTAACTAGGAACCCTTTTGTCACATTGGGATAATCCCGCAAGTTGCGGAAAAGGGATATCGCTACCAGTTTGCTTGATATCGCCCCTTTTTTGATCCTTTGATCTCTCATCCTCCCCAACCATTTTAAAAATACTGTCTGATTACCCTCAGATGCCTGAACCTCCGGATCAGTGCAGAATCTTTTCCACTCCAGCCAGTGTTGATTGTATGCCTGCCATGTCGCTGGGGCTAGCGACGCGTGTACTAGCTGCTGAATTGAAGACCATCTCCCTGCCAACTGCCAAAGAGAAGGGGGACAAGGTAACCCACGTGCTCGTGCTGAGGAGCCAGCTTGCGAAACATATCCAATTGAAATCTAGATAATGCATTCGCGAGGGTGTTATTCACCCCTGGGATGTGCGTAGCCTGGAATTGTATGTTGACTTGCAAACACCTCAGCACTAGGTGCCTGAGATATCTAACCACAACCGGGGATGAAACGGATAGCCGATTAATGGAGAATACTACACTGGGATTGTCCGTCCAAAATACTATGTAGCGATCCCTAAGCCCCGACCCCCATAGCTCCATCGCTACGACTATGGGAAACAGTTCAAGCAATGTTAGGTTTTTGGTAAACCCGGCCTGTACCCATGGGGGGGTCATGCTTCCGCGCTCCACTCCCCATCCGGGTAGGCCCCATAACCCGATGATCCTGCCACATCTGTAAAAAAAAGAAGCATTTGACTTGATGTTAGAGGGGAACGCCATAGCAAAACGTCATTAAATGCCCTAAGGAAGATCTCCCATACCCTCAGGTCATCTTGCATGTCCTGGGAAACTGTGACTACCCGCCTGCCAGCCTGGCCTGCCAGCAGGGCTTCAAGCCTCCTATTAAACACCCTTCCCATAGGGATCACTTTACAAGCAAAATTAAGGAGACCAAGAACTGTCTGTAGCTCCTTAATGGTGATGACCTGAGCTGCCGCTATTTTCCTTATTTCACAAAGCATTCTCTGAACTTTGTCCTCAGGTAGCCGACATAGCCTTTCAGCAGTGTCTATTTCTATCCCCAGGAATGTCAGCTTAGTGCATGGGCCCTGTGTTTTGTCTTCCGCCAAAGGGACACCAAACTCGGACATTAAGCTGCACATAATGGTCATAAGTCGGGCGCATTCCCCAGACCCAGACCCCCCTACCAGCAAAAAGTAATCAAGGTAGTGTGCCACCACACCCCCTTTTGCGGCTGTGACCACTGCCCAGTGTAGAAAGGTGGTGAAGGTCTCGAAATATGCGCAGGAGATGGAGCACCCCATAGGTAGACATTTGTCAAAGTAACATTGACCCTCGAATTTGCACCCCATCAGTTGAAAGGACTCTGGGTGAATCAGCAACAATATGAAGGCCGATTCAATATCTAATTTAGCTAGCAGCGCCCTAGGACCCGCCCTTTTGACGAGATCCAGGGCTTGGTTGAATGATTGGTAGTTGACCAAGCTTATGGCCGGATTGATTGCGTCATTCAACGACCTGCCCTTTAGATAGGACAGGTGTTGGATCAGGCGAAATTTCCCAGCTTCCATCTTAGCGACCACCCCCAATGGGGAAATCACCAGTGAAGAAAGTGGCGGTTCTTTGAATGGGCCACAATTTTATTTTAACTTCCCCTGGGTACTCCTATGACGAATGCAGGTTCCGATGTGTTGAGGAACCTAAAACTACCCCATGCATTGGGATTCAGAACCCATCCCTGGTCCCTTCTAACAAAAGCTTGGCGGCCTCCCCATCTGGATAAGCCGACAGCCATGGTCTAATTGCAACTAGTCTCAGGGGCATTGGAGACCTTGGGGTTAGGTCCTCCTTTTTGGAAACCTCTCCCAGCCGCTCCCTCTCTTCTTTTGGGGCATTCTGTGCCTGGGTGCGGCCCTCCGCAATACATGCATGCGTGATGAAAGGAGCAGGAAGCTCCCTTGTCGCACTGCTTCTCATTAATTTTCCAGCATTCTCTACCTCTGCATTTCGTGATAACCTGCGACTTTTGCACCCCTTGACGCTGCACCCCTCCCAGAGTAGGACCTTTCTCAGGACCGAGCTGTGACCATAGGTCCAGGTCTTTTACCCTGAAGGAAAGCACCAGATTCCCTACCATCTTACGCCTAAACTCGCTATCATATGCTCGCCATATTCCCTCACTGTGTCTATTATAAATGTATTCAATGATGTCCGCGTACTTTATCATATCAACTGCTGCTTCCGCCCTATGCTCCAAGAAACAGGAGGAGAAGACTCTGAAACAGCGCCACCACTCTTCAAAAGTGTCTGGCATTTGCACCTTCTTAGGGCCTGTTCCATCCTCGCTGCGTTCTTTATCGTGATACGCTTCCAGAGATAGTTCAAAGATATTAACATATCTGTGCTCCAATATCTTAGCAGTGTCTATTTCTATCCCCAGGAATGTCAGCTTAGTGCATGGGCCCTGTGTTTTGTCTTCCGCCAAAGGGACACCAAACTCGGACATTAAGCTGCGCATAATGGTCATAAGTCGGACGCATTCCCCAGACCCAGACCCCCCTACCAGCAGAAAGTCATCAAGGTAGTGTGCCACCGCACCCCCTTTTGTGGCTGTGACCACTGCCCAGTGTAGGAAGATGCTGAAGGTCTTGAAATATGCACAGGAGATGGAGCACCCCATAGGTAGACATTTGTCAACGTAACATTGACCCTCGAATTTGCACCCCATCAGTCGAAAGGACTCTGGGTGAATCGGCAACATTCTGAATGCAGATTCAATATCTAATTTAGCTAGCAGCGCCCTAGGACCAGCCCTTTTGACGAGATCCAGAGCTTGGTTGAATGACTGGTTGTTTACCGAGCTTATGGCCGGATCAATTGCGTCATTCACCGACCTGCCCTTTAGATAGGACAGGTGTTGGATCAGGCGAAATTTCCAAGCTTCCATCTTAGGGACCACCCCCAATGGGGAAATCACCAGTGAAAAAAGTGGCGGTTCTTTGAACGGGCCCGCAAAGCGACCCAATGCTAGCTCCTTCCACAATTTTATTTTAAATTCCCCTGGGTACTCATATGACGAATGCAGGTTCCGATGTGTTGGGGAACCTAAACCCACCCCATGCGTTGGGATTCAGAACCCATCCCTGGTCCCTTCTAACAAAAGCTTGGCAGCCTCCCCATCCGGATATGCCGACAGCCATGGTCTAATTGCGACTAGTCTCAGGGGCGTTGGAGCCCTTGGGGTTAGCTCCCCTTTTTGGAAACCTCTCCCAGCCGCTCCCTCTCTTCTTTTGGGGCATTCTGTGCCTGGGTGCGGCCCTCCGCAATACATCCATGCTTGACAAAAGGAGCAGGAAGTTCCCTTGTTGCACTGCTTCTCATTAAATTTTCCAGCATTCTCTACCTCTGCATTTCATGATAACCTGCGACTTTTGCGCCCCCTGAAGCTGCACCTCTCCCAGAGAAGGACCTTTCTCAGGACCGAGCTGTGACTATAGGTCCAGGTCTTTTACCCCCAAGGAAAGCACCAGATTCCCTACCATCTTACGCCTAAACTCGCTATCATATGCTCGCCATATTCCCTAACCGTGTCTATTATAAATGTATTTGATGATGTCCGCGTACTTTATCATATCAACTGCTGCTTCCGGCCTATGCTCCACGTAACAGGAAGAAAAGAATCTGAAACAGCGCCGCCACTCTTCAAAAGTGTCCGGCATTTGCACCTTCTTAGGGCCTGTTCCATCCTCGCTGCGTTCTTTATCGCGATACGCTTCCAGAGATAGTTCAAAGATATTAACATATCTGTGCTACAATATCTTAGCAACCATTTTCGGTTTAAGATTTGCGTGCAAGGAATGAATCTTGCAGGGGTATGAATCCCCTTGAACTGCAACCTTCCTAGCGCTGACTGCGTTTTCAACCCCACTCTTCTGACTGCGTTTTCAACCCCATTCTTCTACTCCCTGCTGTGGCTCCCACTGGATTTTGTGCCGCGGTGGAAGGTAAAATGCTCTGTGCAGCGCAAAGTACTAGTCTAACCCCAGCTTCCCTGCTCTGATTACGATCGGCCACTAGGAACTTCAGCATGTGGAACATGTGCCTATCCCTTTTGCTAGTGAGCCCCAACCTCCTTTCCCCATCAGAATCCAAATCTGAACTAGATTCCCCTGTAAATGTGTGTGTGAGGTGTGAGGGAAAGCGCTCACTGGCCAAAGCAGTTAATGTCCCTTCACCCGCAGATGTGGACTGTGCTGCTGACGCCTCATCCCTGGCGGCCATCCTCTGTAGGTCTGTGCGAGGCTCCGATGAAGGCAGAACTCCTGCCTCTGATGTCTGCATGGTAACCTGTGAGGGAGACATAAACGAGAGGTTAGTATCCAGGCCAGCGGAACCATGGCCCTGCTGTCGTGGCAGAGAGGGGTCAACGTGCCCTGAACCTGTTCTATCTCCATATCATCTCTCTCATACCACCCAGCAGTCTCGCTGCGGCTCACATTCAACCCCTCGTTCATGCCTAGGCCATTATGCAGCCCTGTCCGGCCATCCTGTCCTTGTGTGCCAGCCTTAGGGAAATGGGTGCTATTATATTTTAACGCTCCTTTAGGCCCAGGTGCTCTAATAGATGCCCCATGGCCCCTCGGGTACGGCCTGGCCTTGTACCCATCTGCTGTTCCTTGCTTGGCTGACTCCTCTGCCTCACCAACCTTCTTCCTACTCGTGCCTGGTATCCTCCCAACTCTTCTGGGACCCCTACACCATGCACCTGCCCCACGGCCCCGTTTCAGCATGGATGCTCTCACCCCTCTTAATGCCTGTGCAGAGTATTGTGCAGCGGAGCTACCGCACCCGGATACTCCCCACTCACCTGCACCTAGCACCCTTCTCCTTCTCCGATCACCCGTTGCTGCCGCCGATGCTCCGTACGCCACCGACCCACGCCATTTCTAAAAGTGATGTCACATTGGGGGCGGACCGGAAGTGGAAGTGTCCGGTGATGCAATGCGGCCTTAGTGGTCAGTGGGTAGTAGATTTGGGCCTGTAATGGTGCCTGCAGCCGGGCCAGGCCCCAAGGGCCCAGCATTGACCATAAGCATGACGCATGGGATCACTGTGGCAGACAGGGCTCTAAAGAGGCCCACAACTGCAGTGGCAGCCTCCGGGGAAAGGCTGGATGAAGTAAGGGCCCCCACTCCTGCTTCTAAGGCCTGTTCTAGATTTTGAGGCCCTGGACCTGGGAAACCGTTACTCCCACTCCCCACCCCCGACCCTACATTCTGCACTAAGGCCCCGATTGTTGGAGAATCTTGGACCAATTGATCAGGCTGGGAAGAGGGAGAGGGGAGGGGGGATTATACAGGACTGAAGGCTTCCGGCGTCTGCGGAATGCAGTCCTCCTGTGTGTCATCCACTTCATCCCTGGATGTCGCCTGGTGACCTTCACCACCGGGTCCCTGTAATGCTTAGGGACAGAAGAAGTCTGCCTGGTATGCCTCATGGTGATCTAACAAAATGGAGTTGGTCAAAAACCTCCACTGCTGTAAAAATACCAGGAGAAAGAGGCCGGATACCTCAGAACCATGGCTTATAACCGGTGAGTAAGGACCCACCCCTCATATTGCAACAAAGTTGCCATAGCCTACTCTTACCAGGGATTTTTACTACCACTAGATGGCACAGGCCCTTAATTTTGATGCAGGAGACTTCGCTACCTTACACTACCATTTGTTTCTCATAAAATGCACCAGATAATATAATGTACCATACATGCAACTATTGGTGTAGAACTTGTCTTGACTCAATATAGTTCTGTTTAAGAAATATTTTCCAATTTCCTTTAGCTTTAACAACAATAAAAAGATGATCTTTTATCTATGTAAGTTCTTATAAATTTTGTAACATGATTAAATTGTGAAGAAAAAAAATATATAGTCTTGTACTTGGGCAACGTTATTAAATGTGTTCAGTGTAAATGGGCATGAAGCATTCCAGACCTTCTATAGCAGATTAGTCATAGTTAGTATGTTGTTACTGATATTACATTACTTATCTGAATACTTCAACATTTAAGGAACATATTCCATCAAATTAAGTTATTGGTTTAAGTTATGCTTTTGTTTATCTGAGAGTAATTCATTCAAACTGAAAAATACCTGCAATACTTTATAAGTATTATATATATATATATATATATATATATATATATATATATATATATATATATATATTCCAAACAATGGTGTAAGTGCACTCTCACCAACTCTTGCAGCTTGTCAGGGTGCTATGAGGTTAATAATATAATGTAGCAAAGAAGCACTCACTGAACAGTTCCAACTGTGACAAAAAAGTTTTAATTCAAATTGTGACGTTTCGGGACAGCAACAGTCCCTTCCTCTGACAAATTAACAATGTGAAAATGCAGGCCTTAAATAGGCTCCAAATTACCCTCCCCTAGTGATTGACCAATCATGGCCAAAGATACATAACACACCTTCCATAGTGACCAATAGCTATCAATGATACAAATCTAATGTATATAGTGATTCGAGTGAATAGTAATAAAGTAATTTAAACATGGAACTCCGTATTGTTAATACAAAAGGGGGGCAATCTCACTCCAACCAAACCGAAAAGTCAGCTAAATAATCGTTAAGTATATAAAAAAGACCGTAAATAAACAGTGAGAGAGAGGGATCGTAATTCAACCAATCATAGTCGCCATGGCTCATGGAGATCGTAATTCAACCAACCAGCAGTGTTCTGACTCCTGGAGAACCTAATACCACCAATCAGCAGCGTTGTGGCACTCAATGCTCGCTACGTCATAGTAGAGGCTTTCAAACTACGCCCACCTGTCGCTAAGGACGCATACTACCTCAAAAATAAAGTATCACATTCATTATAATCCCAAATAAAAACGCTCCCCAGAACGCTGCATGTCTTTGTTCAAAACACTATAAGGCCGCCCTTAGATTGCCAATGTTAAATATACATCAATGGCCGAAACTGATCTGTATCAGTGTCAGATCTGTCATCTCAAACAGCACAGAGAATGGACAATCAGTATCATACAATCACAGAGTCGTCACTCTGCACTTAAAAATTAGCATAAATAGGAAAGCCCTGTTGGTGCCGCACTTGATGATTCTGTTATAGCCTTCATAACAAAGGTAAATAAGATGCCGAGATCTATCCAATCATTAATGGGACCGCCCCATGAAGGCGTATCAAAACATTGCCAAGTGTGAACCAATTCTACGTGTCGTACTGACACTGACAAGCGCACTGACAAGAGTGTGATGGATGCGCTTGTCAGTGTCAGTACGACACGTAGAATTGGTTCACACTTGGCAATGTTTTGATACGCCTTCATGGGGGCGGTCCCATTAATGATTGGATAGATCTCGGCATCTTATTTACCTTTGTTATGAAGGCTATAACAGAATCATCAAGTGCGGCACCAACAGGGCTTTCCTATTTATGCTAATTTTTAAGTGCAGAGTGACGACTCTGTGATTGTATGATACTGATTGTCCGTTCTCTGTGCTGTTTGAGATGACAGATCTGACACTGATACAGATCAGTTTCGGCCATTGATGTATATTTAACCCCTTAATGACAAGTGACGTACCAGGTACGTCCTGCAAAAACTTGCAGTTAGTGACAATGGACGTACCTGGTACGTCACTTGTCTAAGAGAGTGCTGGAAGCGATCGCAAACGCTTCCAGCAGCTCTCAGGGTATTGCAGTGATGCCTCGATATTGAGGCATCCTGCAATACCCTTAGAAAGCATCCGATGCAGAGAGAGCCACTCTGTGGCCCTCTCTGCACCGGTAGCGATGCGGGCCGGTTCGTTGGTGGGTGGGAGCGCAACTGGGAGGCGGGTGGGCGGCCCATCGCTACCCGGCATCCGGCTCCTGTTAGTGCAATGTGCACGCCGGGTGCCGGGAGCGTGCGGGGGCGCGCATGCGCGTGCGCGTGCGCGCGCGGGTGCGCGCGCACGCCCGCGATCACCTACCCACACTGACACCAATGAGTGGGAAGAGGGGGGGAAATATATATATATGAGGATCTGGGAGGGGGAGGGGGTTGGGGTATTGTGGGGGGCTGCTACACTACAGAAAAAAATAAATTAGTAATAAAAAATAATTAAAAACACTTTTTTGGGGGGCAAATTGGGTACTGGCAGACAGCTGCCAGTACCCAAGATGGCGGCAATTAGGTAGGGGAGAGGGTTAGATTGCTGGGGGGGGGGATCATGGAGGTTGGGGCTAAGGCAGGAGTCCATCACAGCTAAAACATTTTATTTTTTTTTATTAAAAAAAATAAAAACTCCTTTTATTTAGTACTGGCAGACTTTCTGCCAGTACTTAAGATGGCGGGGACAATTGTGGGGTGGGGGAGGGAAGAGAACTGTTTGGGAGGGATCAGGGGGTGGGATGTGTCAGGTGGGAGGCTGATCTCTACCCTAAAGCTAAAATTAACCCTGCAAGCTCCCTACAAGCTACCTAATTTAACCCCTTAACTGCTGGGCATAATTTACGTGTGGTGCGCAGCAGCATTTAGCGGCCTTCTACTTACCAAAAAGCAACCACAAAGCCATATAAGTCTGCTATTTCTGAACAAAGGGGATCCCAAAGAAGCATTTACAACCATTTGTGCCTTAATTGCAGAAGCTGTTTGTAAATAATTTCAGTGGGAAACCTAAAGTTTGTGACAAAATTTGTGAAAAAGTGAACTTTTTTTTTATTTGATGACATTTGGCGGTGAAATGGTGGCATGAAATATACCAAAATGGGCCTAGATCAATACTTTGGGTTGTCTTCTAAAAAAAAATATATACATGTCAAGGGATATTCAGGTATTCCTGACAGATATCAGGGTTCCAATGTAACTAGCGCTAATTTTGAAAAAAAGTTGTTTGGAAATAGCAAAGTGCTACTTGTATTTATGGCCCTATAACTTGCAAAAAAAGTAAAGAACATGTGAACATTGGGTATTTCTAAACTCAGGACAAAATTTAGAAACTATTTAGCATAGGTGTTTTTTGGTGATTGTAGATGTGTAACAGATTTTGGGGGTCAAAGTTAGAAAAAGTGTGTTTTTTTCAATTTTTTCCTCATATTTTATATTTTTTTTTATAGGAAATTATAAGATATGATGAAAATAATGGTATCCTTAGAAAGTCCATTTAATGGCGAGAAAAACGGTATATAATATGTATGGGTACAGTAAATGAGTAAGAGGAAAATTACAGCTAAACACAAACACTGCAGAAATGTAAAAATAGCCATTGTCATTAAGGGTAAGAAAATTGAAAAATGGTCCGGTCATTAAGGGGTTAACATTGGCGATCTAAGGGCGGCCTTATAGTGTTTTGAACATAGACATGCAGCGTTCTGGGGAGCGTTTTTATTTGGGATTATAATGAATGTGATACTTTATTTTTGAGGTAGTATGCGTCCTTAGCGACAGGTGGGCGTAGTTTGAAAGCCTCTACTATGACGTAGCAAGCATTGAGTGCCACGACGCCGCTGGTTGGTGGTATTAGGTTCTCCAGAAGTCAGAACACTGCTGGTTGGTTGAATTACGATCTCCATGAGCCATGGCGACTATGATTGGTTGAATTACGATCCCTCTCTCTCACTCTTTATTTACGGTCTTTGTTATATACTTAACGATTATTTAGCTGACTTTTCGGTTTGGTTGGAGTGAGATTGCCCCCCTTTTGTATTAACAATACGGAGTTCCATGTTTAAATTACTTTATTACTATTCACTCGAATCACTATATACATTAGATTTGTATCATTGATAGCTATTGGTCACTATGGAAGGTGTGTTATGTATCTTTGGCCATGATTGGTCAATCACTAGGGGAGGGTAATTTGGAGCCTATTTAAGGCCTGCATTTTCACATTGTTAATTTGTCAGAGGAAGGGACTGTTGCTGTCCCGAAACGTCACAATTTGAATTAAAACTTTTTTGTCACAGTTGGAACTGTTCAGTGAGTGCTTCTTTGCTACATTATATATATATATATATATATATATATATATATATATATATATTACAAGTGGAGTGCTATTGATAATGCAGGGTGCGCTATTAATATTGCTGGACAGTGCTAGGATTAGAGAGCAATCTGGTATTACAAGTCAATAGTAAAACTGAATAACTAGATAATGTTTAGCATGGCTGACATCCCTTTAGCGTGCCCTATACTTTCAATGGATAGCGCAGCTGTGCTAAACAGCACAACACATAACAATGCTAAAAAAGTTAGCATGACTTAATAAAACCTAATGTATATATTACATGAAGTAAAATAAAGGTTAGTTCAGCTGATGGGTTAGTTCAGCATCCAATACACAAACAGCCTAATGCATTATTGGACTAAACGGACAAAGAACAAATGATTGCTTCACCAAATTAATCTGTTATGCGGCAAAAAAGGGGGGAAGGAGCTATACAATTTAGCTAATCAGCTTCTTTGTTTGTAATGATATGCAGGGGGTTTGACTCCCCATGAGTTCATTGTCCCCTTTTCCAATCCTGACATAGAATTACTTATTATTGATGATTGGAACAGTCAGGCACTAAATGTTGATTTGAGTCCAACAAGCAATCTCTTTGACTAGAGTCATTGGAACAAATAATGGTGTGACTTCTGTGCTTCCGTGAGCTAGTCATTGACTTAAATTCAATCAACGTGTTATATATTATGCAAGCATTCTATAATGTAATATTTTTGTAAAGATTAGTTGTATATATTTTGTGTTATATTTACTATTGGAAATAATGGTTAATGGTAGAAAATCTGAAACTAATATTCTGCTGAAAGGAATGCCCACATGAACAAACATTTTGGGGAAAAATCAAACAAATCTTTTAGACAAAACAATTTTTTTTTATCTGTGCACATCTCTACCAAGTGCTGTATAATGTATTTATGTATGCATGTATGTATTTATTTGTTGTTGTTGTTATTATTATTATTTAGTCAAAATTAGAGTTGTAAATAGACTGGTTATTAAGTGGCATGTTGCAATGGTGTTTGTAAAAAATATAGTATAAGTACTGCATGACACCACAATATCTATTTTTTAAGGTATGCAGCTTATCTTCAGTTTTTGTCTCGGTCCATTAATAAAGGGGCCACCTTTATTCTGCTTTTCTTATTTTTGTTCACAAAATTATTTGCTCTCACTTCCATTCTGGTCTAGTCATTTTCCATCCTTAACCTAATCAGAGGAATCTTTTTTGATTGGAGAATTAAGGGACACAAAACCCAAACATTTTCTTTTATGATTCAGATAGAGCATTGAATTTCAAACAACATTCCAGTTTACTTATATTATCAAATTTGCTTTGTTCTCTTGATATCTTTGTTAAAGTGGCAGAAATGCACTATTGGGAGATAGCTGAACACAGCAGGACAGCCAATCACAAGAGGCTTATATGTGCAGTTACCAATCAGCATCTAGATGTCAGTAGTGCATCTTCTCCTAAGCCTACCTAGGTTTACTTTTCAACAAAGGATACCAATAGAACATAGCAAATTGGATAATTGAAGTAACTTGAAAAGTTAGAAAACACAAGTGTGTTACATAGCATTTTAGCACGTTTTTAGTAAGTGTGTTACATAGGGCTGGTATTGTCTTTTTATTTCTAAATTGAAAGGTTGTTTAAAATTGTATGTCCCTTTAAGACATGGACTGCAGAATAAAAAATTATAATGAATTTAAGCAAGTGCATTACTTGGGAGCTATTAGGTTGTTCTACACACACTCACTTATAAAAGCCCTGAAAACAGTAATTCCATAAAGTGATTTACCCTAGACATCCTTTGAAACTGGCCTGTCTGACTAGAA
This sequence comes from Bombina bombina, assembly GCF_027579735.1. Lineage (NCBI taxonomy): Eukaryota > Metazoa > Chordata > Amphibia > Anura > Bombinatoridae > Bombina > Bombina bombina. The sequence continues at coordinate 914,477,298 of NC_069500.1, read as the reverse complement.
TACAAGAAGCTCTTCTATTGGCTAAGTATTTGCTTGCTGTGTGAGTGCCAAGCCCATACCACCCAACTGTCCCGATTTTCACAGGACAGTTCCGATTTTAGGGGTCTGTCTCCCTGTCTCGGGTTGCTAGCCATCTGTCCCGATTTGCCCCAGGCATTACAAAAAAAAATATATATATATATTTTTTTTTTTTCTTTTTAAATTCTGTCGGGCCTATACTCAGAAGCTGCTGGCTTTGCTCTCACAGGGTTAGATACCTGTTAAATTCCCTGTGGAAAAGGAATGGTGTGTGGGTTAAGCAGGAGTAAGAAGGCTTTATACACTCTGACCACGGGTAATGGTGACCTCTCTAACCTACCTCTGGTAGTGATGATGTCTAACCCCTGGTGATAATACTAGCATGCCTTCAGTTTTATACAATGAGCAGTGCTAATACCAGGGTAATGAACAGTGGCAGCCGCAGACTGCCAGCTAATGTGCTTGCCAACCCCAGGACCCCATACAATGAATTACAGATACCCATATATGATGTAGTGTGTGTGTCTATCTGGATCCATAACTGTGTGTGTGTATCTGTATGTATAAGTTTATGCTATGTAGTGTGTGTGTGTGTGTGTTTGTGTGTGTGTCTGCATGTATAAGTGTATGCTATGTAGTGTGTGTGTGTCTGCATGTATAATTGTATACTATGTAGTGTCTGTGTATCTGCATGTATAAGTGTGTATCTGCATGTATAAATGTAAGCTATGTAGTGTGTGTATGTGTATCTGCATGTATAAGTGTGTATCTGCATGTATAAGTGTATGCTATGTAGTGTGTGTGTGTGTGTATCTGCATGTATAAGTGTGTATCTGCATGTATAAATGTAAGCTATGTAGTGTGTGTATGTGTATCTGCATGTATAAGTGTGTATCTGCATGTATAAGTGTATGCTATGTAGTGTGTGTGTGTCTGCATGTATAAGTGTATACTATGTAGTGTCTGTGTTTCTGCATGTATAAGTGTATGCTGCATGTATAAGTGTATGCTATGTAATCTGTGTGTGTGTATCCGCCTGTATAAGTGTATGCTATGTAGTGTGTGTGTATCTTCATGTGTAATTGTATGTTATGTAGTGTGTGTATCTTCATGTGTAAGTGTATGCTATGTAGTGTGTGTGTATCTGCATGCATAAGTGTATGCTATGTAGTGTGTGTGTATCTGCATGTGTAAGTGTATGCTATGTAGTGTGTGTATCTGCATGTATAAGTGTATGCTATGTAGTGTGTGTGTATCTGTATGTATAAGTGTATGCTATGTAGTGAGTGTGTATCTGCATGTGTAAGTGTATGCTATGTAGTGTGTGTGTATCTGCATGTGTAAGTGTATGCTATGTAGTGTGTGTGTATCTGCATGTATAAGTGTATGCTATGCAGTTTGTGTGTATCTGCATGTGTAAGTGTATACTATGTAGTGTCTGTGTATCTGCCTGTATATGTGTATGCTATGTAGTGTGTGTGTATCTGCATGTATAAGTGTATGCTATGTAGTGTGTGTGTGTATCTGCATGTATTAGTGTATGCTATGTAGTGTGTGTGTATCTGCATGTGTAAGTGTATGCTATGTAGTGTGTGTATCTGCATGTATAAGTGTATGCTATGTAGTGTGTGTATCTGCATGTATAAGTGTATGCTATGTAGTGTGTGTGTGTATCTGTATGTATAAGTGTGTGTATCTGCATGTGTAAGTGTATGCTATGTAGTGTGTGTATATCTGCATGTATAAGTGTATGCTATACAGTTTGTGTGTATCTGCATGTGTAAGTGTATGCTTTGTAGTGTGTGTGTATCTGCATGTGTAAGTGTATGCTATGTAGTGTGCTACTGTGCATTTTTGCTGACTTTAAAGCCCAGAATGTAGAATATTACTGGGGAATGCAGAGAGCAGTTTTAAAGAATTTATTATTACATGTCCAATTAAGATAAAAATATTTAGCAATGTCTTTGCAAAGGCTAATTAAATACATAGCTCGCATAGCCATACCAGTGGTTTGAGCTTGTGTTTGATTTGCTGCCTAAGTGTATTAAAATCTATGACTTTATTTAGAATTGTATTTATATTACTTTGGTCTTATGATTTTTTAAGCCCCGCCCACCACATTTAAATTTTTTGCCGCACGGGGGGGGGGGGGTGTCACTCTTTTGAATTTTGAAATGTTGGGAGGTATGCAAGCCTCAATAGGGTATGTAGTAGGAGTGAAGGATTGGACCTCTGTTTAAACAGAAGATGATTTTGAAGATACTTACACCTAGATTTAGAGTTTTGTCGGTAACGACCCGCGTAGCTAACGCTGGCTTTTTTCTGGCTGCACCTTTTAAATACCTCTGGTAATGAGAGATCACAGAATGGCTGCGTTAGATTAGGGGTATGTGGGTGGTGGGTTGTAATGTTGGGGGGGGGTATTGTATGTGTTTTTTTACAGGCAAAAGAGCTGAATTCTTTGGGGCATGCCCCGCAAAGGGCCCTGTTCAGGGCTAGTAAGGTAAAAGAGCTTTGAACTTTTGTAATTTAGAATAGGGTAGGGCATTTTTTTTATTTTGGGGGTCTTTGTTATTTTGTTAGGGGTCTTAGAGTAGGTGTAATTAGTTTAAAATTGTTGTAATTTTTTTCTAATGTTTGTAAATATTTTTTTATTTTTTGTAACTTAGTTCTTTTTTATTTTTTGTACTTTAGTTAGTTTATTTAATTGTATTTATTTGTAGGAATTGTATTTAATTAATTTATTGATAGTGTAGTGTTAGGTTTAATTGTAGATAATTGTAGGTATTTTATTTAATTAATTTATTGATAGTGTAGTGTTAGGTTTAACTGTAACTTAGGTTAGGATTTATTTTACAGGTAATTTTGTAATTATTTTAACTATTTTAGCTATTAAATAGTTCTTAACTATTTAATAGCTATTGTACCTGGTTAAAATAAATACAAAGTTACCTGTAAAATAAGTATAAATCCTAAAATAGCTATAATATAATTATAATTTATATTGTAGCTATATTAGGGTTTATTTTACAGGTAAGTATTTAGCTTTAAATAGGAATAATTTATTTGATAAGAGTTAATTTATTTCGTTAGATTTAAATTATATTTAATTTAGGGGGTGTTAGTGTTAGGGTTAGACTTAGCTTTAGGGGTTAATACATTTATTAGAATAGCGGTGAGCTCCAGTCGGCAGATTAGGGGTTAATACTTGAAGTTAGGTGTCGGCGATGTTAGGGAGGGCAGATTAGGGGTTAATACTATTTATTATAGGGTTATTGAGGCGGGAGTGAGGCGGATTAGGGGTTAATAACTTTATTATAGTAGCGGTGCGGTCTGCTCGGCAGATTAGGGGTTAATAAGTGTAGGCAGGTGGAGGCGACATTGAGGGGGGCAGATTAGGGGTTAATAAATATAATATAGGGGTCAGCGGTGTTAGGGGCAGCAGATTAGGGGTACATAAGGATAACGTAGGTGGCGGTTGGCAGATTAGGGGTTAATTATTGTAGGTAGCTGGCAGCGACGTTGTGGGGGGCAGGTTAGGGGTTAATAAATATAATATAGAGGTCGGCGGTGTTAGGGGCAGCAGATTAGGGGTACATAAGTTTAACGTAGGTGGCGGTCGGCAGATTAGGGGTTAAAAAATTTCAATCGAGTGGCGGCGATATGGGGGGACCTCGGTTTAGGGGTACATAGGTAGTTTATGGGTGTTAGTGTACTTTAGAGTACAGTAGTTAAGAGCTTTATAAACCGGCGTTAGCCCATAAAGCTCTTAACTACTGACTTTTTTCTGCGGCTGGAGTTTTGTCGTTAGAGCTCTAATGCTCACTTCAGAAACGACTCTAAATACCGGAGTTAGAAAGATCCCATTGAAAAGATAGGATACGCAATTGACGTAAGGGGATCTGCGGTATGGAAAAGTCGCGGCTGCAAAGTGAGCGTTAGACCCTTTCCTGACTGACTCCAAATACTGGCGGTAGCCTAAAACCAGCATTAGGAGCCTCTAACGCTGGTTTTCACGGCTACCGCCAAACTCTAAATCTAGGCCTAAAAAAGGTAGTGCTTTCCCTCAAATTAAAAAGCAAGGACAAAATAAAGTAAGCGGTCACCATGACCACAGATCATCTCCAAATGACTGAAATAAGGATTTGGGCTTTGTTGCTGTCTTCTGTTTGTCCCTTTTGCAATGGCCACACCACTATAGCAAACAACTGTAGACAGAGAACCAGGATGTTGTGACCTGAAGGGTTAATGCTGGCTGTATAAACTGTAAGTACAAATATTGGGCTATAGGTGGAGCTATGTTCTCAAATGCACAATATTATAATGAGCTTACCTTTACTTTACACCTCTAATTGTAGTGCAGATGGCAGGAGTCTCGGCTGGCCTGGGGCACCATAGGGCTTGAGGAAAAATACATAGCACACTATAACACAATATTAACTTATTTTAGCAAGTTGATATTATTTGTATGAGATTTTATCTTTCTGGGCTGCAGCTCATGCTTTTCAGAGGTTGCAGTATTAGAAATAATGCATGTGCTACAACACTGCCTGACACTACTTAGTTACAGCATTTTATTTCTAAACACATTTCCTTTGTTCACTATGATTAAACACAAACGTGAATCCAACACATCACTGAGCGGCCCCTGATTGAGTCACCAGTAGTGCACTTATAAAGAACGGCAATGCACTGAGATGGATGTGCATATTTGACACCTATTCAAGAAAGTAAATTTGTTTAAAAAAAACAAATGAATTAATAAAACAGAACATTTTATGTTAAAACTATAATGTGCCTTTAATTCATTTAGTAAACAATAAATACTGCATATTCAGGTCAGTTTAGGCTGTTAATCAAGATAGAATCCTTCTTGGAAAAAAATAAGAAAGCTATTCTAAATGCATTTTGTCACCTAACATGCGAGTAAAAATTCAATCACTCTTTCTTTCAGAAATGCAATCATGTTCACATAACAGACAGACAAATGCTAAAAAAGGAAGCATGGTGAATATAAGTAATTATTTCCCTGTTTTGAAATGTCATAATGACAACATGTCTACCTGATGTCCTTTTTAATAAGGCTGGGCATTTGCTAAGAGCTATTTTACTGGAATAAGGTGTTGGTTCACCAAGACCTTTAAATGCCTTTGGAAAGCATATTCCCAGGATCTGCCCAACGCGTATGTCAGATAAACTAGATATATGGGTTTGTATTGTATAATGAAACCAAATTAGCTTTCTTTTTATCTTGTCTTCCATTTGTGCCAAGCACCGTGGGAAGCCTATTCCAAGACAATCCAATTTATTAATATGTTCATGATCAAATATTAACAGCTGTTCTTTAATTCATATTGCACAATGTTAAGAGGATAATATCACTCTTAAAACAAACCCTGGTAAGCTTTCATATATTATTATGTAGAACATATTTTCATTTTAGGCTATGATCTAAAATGTAAAACTAAAACATAAAAATAACATTCTTGTTCTATATATTATTACAGTGAAAACACACTTCCCTAATGCCGTAAATATGCAAGAATGTAAGTTTAGATGCCGGCCCATTTTTGGTGAACAACCTGGGTTGTTCTTGCTGATTGGTGGATAAATTGATCCACCAATTAAAAAGTGCTGTCCAAAGTTCTTAACCAAAAAAAGCTTAGATGCCTTCTTTTTCAAATAAAGACAGCAAGAGAACAAAGAAAAATAGATAATAGGAGTAAATTAGAAAGTTGCTTAAAATTGCATGCTCTATCCGAATCACGATAGAAAAAAATTGGGTTTAGTGTCCCTTTAAGATGATAGCTCAAATGAATAGTCTACCTAGCTAAACTGTCATGAATCAGATACAGCAGAAATTAAAATCACCTCTTTACTTTCATGCTATTTTCAGTGTTTTTCTTCCTTCTCTTGAATTTCATTTTCATTAAGAAATGTCATCTTAAATGCCAGCCCATTTTTTAACACCTGTGTAGGTGTGGTGTTTCAAACTAGACTGCAATCAGGAAGACTTACACAGGATCAGAGAGAAAACTGGTCCAGCTCTTAAAATATCCATTGATTGCAAATTAATACATAGAAATCCCCTGATTACATGTTATATTCGCAATTATTCTTGCTCAGAATAATTATATATTTACACAATATACATATAGTGGTATAAATAAACAAAGAGATATGAAAGACATTGTTTAGAACAAAAAAGGATATTATTGACATGTAAAACAGAATTTATGCTTACCTGATAAATTACTTTCTCCAACGCGTCATCCATTACTTGTGGGAAATATTCTCCCCCACAGGGAAAAGCAAGGAGAGCACACAGCAAGAGCTGTCCATATAGCTCCCCCTCTGGCTCCGCCCCCCAGTCATTCGACCAACGGTTAGGAGAAAAAGGAGAAACTATAGGGTGCCGTGGTGACTGTAGTGTATAAAGAAAACATTTTTCAACCTGATTAGGAAACCAGGGCGGGCCGTGGACCGGACACATCGTTGGAGAAAGTAATTTATCAGGTAAGCATAAATTCTGTTTTCTCCAACATTGGTGTGTCCGGTCCACGGCGTCATCCATTACTTGTGGGAACCAATACCAAAGCTTTAGGACACGGATGAAGGGAGGGAGCAAATCAGGTTACCTAAATGGAAGGCACCACAGCTTGCAAAACCTTTCTCCCAAAAATAGCCTCCGAAGAAGCATAAGTATCAAATTTGTAGAATTTGGCAAAAGTGTGCAGAGAGGACCAAGTCGCTGCCTTACATATCTGATCAACAGAAGCCTCTTTCTTGTAGGCCCAAGTGGAAGCCACAGCCCTAGTAGAGTGAGCTGTGATTCGGTCAGGAGGTTGCCGTCCGGCAGTCTCATAAGCCAATCGGATAATGCTTTTCAGCCAGAAAGAGAGAGAGGTAGCAGTAGCTTTTTGACCTCTACTCTTACCAGAGTAAACAACAAACAAAGATGAGGTTTGTCTAAAATCTTTTGTTGCTTCTAAGTAGAACTTTAAAGCATGAACAACATCTAAATTGTGTAATAAACGTTCCTTCTTTGAAACTGGATTCGGACACAGAGAAGGAACAACTATTTCCTGGTTAATATTCTTGTTGGAAACAACTTTTGGAAGAAAACCAGGCTTAGTACACAAAACAACCTTATCTGAATGGAAAACCAGATAGGGTGGATTACATTGCAAAGCAGATAATTCAGAAACTCTTCTAGCAGAAGAAATAGCAACCAAAAACAGAACTTTCCAAAATAATAACTTAATATCTATGGAATGTAAAGGTTCAAACGGAACCCCTTGAAGAACTGAAAGAACTAAATTTAGACTCCAAGGAGGAGTCATGGGTCTGTAAACAGGCTTGATTCTAACCAAAGCCTGAACAAAAGCTTTTACATCTGTCACAGCTGCCAGTCGTTTGTGTAACTAACACCACAAACTCCTCACCATCCCCGTGGAGATGCTACTTGTTCAGAGCGGCAAGGAGAATGACTGGGGGGCGGAGCCAGAGGGGGAGCTATATGGACAGCTCTTGCTGTGTGCTCTCCTTGCTTTTCCCTGTGGGGGAGAATATTTCCCACAAGTAATGGATGATGCCGTGGACCGGACACACCAATGGTTGGAGAAATATGTTTGCAAAATATTACTGACATAACATATATATATATATATATATATATATAAATATATATATATATATATATATATATATATATATCATGTACACAAGAGAGACGTACCTGGAATGTAATCCTGGTACCAAAAAGACAGGGTTTCAGCACTCTTTTGAAAGAACTCACAAATTACTTAAATGTAATTCAATAGCTTTAATAGTGGCAGCTAAATCCCACACAACATGGGAATAAATCCATGCAAATATTAAAACACATAAGCATACAAGTTCGACTCATGAATGACAGTTCAAAGGAACCTGACCGGTCAGGGGTACACGAAAAAGCACAAGTGTGGCGGAGTGTAAATAGCAATAGTATTGCTTAAGCACAGGTTTTTATAGTGAACCACTACACCCAACTACCTCAGAACCTCCCAAGCAATTGTCATGGAAGGTATATCCTGGGCAGATATATGAACCGGGATCTAAGTGGTAGACACTGCAAAACCTGTGTCAGGCACCTTGTAGAAAGTGATTTCACAGTTAGGAATGTATACAATTACTACAATGTACAAAATAATGGTTATTATATCAAGTGAGACCTCCTCTGGCTTAGCTACACCCAGCTGCTTACAGCACCCCTGCAAGTATGGGGCTACTTGCTGCGCAGGTTACAAAGGGGATCTAAGCAAGCCAGCAGGTGAGCCCCCTGAATATGTACATAAGTAGACAAGTGGGTATCAATTGTAAAAGTAACACAATTCATGCAATATTGATTACATTCGCATTGTGCATACACATATCCACAGAAAAAGTCTGCAAAGCAAGATGCAAAGATGTTAGCGTGAAGATGTCGCAGGTAAATTAGTGTTTTCACATGCAGGCAAATGAGAGTCAAGTTGTAATTAATAAAGCACAGTCTAAGCAAGAAATGTATGACTCCAAGCCTGCTTCCTATGAGATTGTGTATAAGGTAGAATGGAGTGTCGATATGGAGAGGCGTTTGCTTTTACACTCCACTCTACATAACCATAAATAAGCAGATTCTACAAAATACAAGATAACAAAAAGAACATGTTGTTTCTTGAATGACAGATTGTAATGTTTTTAACTTATAGCAACCAAGTATAAATGTTTGAGGAAAAATATGTAACATTTCTTAACTTTGGTTTTGCTTCTTATAAATTTGAAACATAAGGTTGTAAATAATAGCAATCACATAAGATTGAAAGCTGCCTGTAGCAGCATGTGAAACTTTCACCTTCCAGCAGAGGCGCAACATCATTGATCTATAAAACAGGACGCATGGATCAAAGCAGTACTACGCCCTGACGAAGCCCGGTCTGAATTCCAGTCGAGCGGGTGAAACGCGCGTCGGCATTGGTGGAGCCGACCAGGTCACGTGATACACGTGGAGCACCGCTGTGTTTGGTGTTGGCGATGGAGATCGCTACCGGCATGGAATGTTAACAAGTGGGGAGAGCACACACCTTTGTGTATACTGGACACTACAACATCTGAAAGCAAGGTCGTATAAGTGTAACATGTTGACACCTGAAAATTACTGATATGGAATAGGTGACCATGTTGAAGAAAATAATGGCATTGTGTTAAGTTGGAGAAGGCGCTGTTTTGTCTTTCACTGAGACTAATATTTTGATACCTGTCTTCGCTTGGAGTCATACATTTCTTGCTTAGACTGTGCTCTATTAACTACAACTTGACTCTTATTTGCCTGCATGTGAAAACACTAATTTACCTGCGACATCTTCACGCTAACATCTTTGCATCTTGCTTTGCAGACTTTTTCTGTGGATATGTGTATGCACAATGCGAATGTAATCAATATTGCATGAATTGTGTTACTTTTACAATTGATACCCACTTGTCTACTTATGTACATATTCAGGGGGCTCACCTGCTGGCTTGCTTAGATCCCCTTTGTAACCTGCGCAGCAAGTAGCCCCATACTTGCAGGGGTGCTGTAAGCAGCTGGGTGTAGCTAAGCCAGAGGAGGTCTCACTTGATATAATAAACAATACTCTGTACATTGTAGTAATTGTATACATTCCTAACTGTGAAATCACTTTCTACAAGGTGCCTGACACAGGTTTTGCAGTGTCTACCACTTAGATCCCGGTTCATATATCTGCCCAGGATATACCTTCCATGACAATTGCTTGGGAGGTTCTGAGGTAGTTGGGTGTAGTGGTTCACTATAAAAACCTGTGCTTAAGCAATACTATTGCTATTTACACTCCGCCACACTTGTGCTTTTTCGTGTACCCCTGACCGGTCAGGTTCCTTTGAACTGTCATTCATGAGTCGAACTTGTATGCTTATGTGTTTTAATATTTGCATGGATTTATTCCCATGTTGTGTGGGATTTAGCTGCCACTATTAAAGCTATTGAATTACATTTAAGTAATTTGTGAGTTCTTTCAAAAGAGTGCTGAAACCCTGTCTTTTTGGTACCAGGATTACATTCCAGGTACGTCTCTCTTGTGTACATGATACATTTAAATTAAGGGTCTGCACCATATTTAATTTTGAGTTGCTTGGACATTTGAGCCCTTACGCAACCAACTAACTCACACTAGCAACTGCGTCCTTTCCTAATTGTTCTTGATTATATATATTATATATATACAAGTATGTTCAAAGATATATGTACAAATTCTAGCATTAATAATCGTTTAAAAAAAGAAAAAATCATGAGATAGGCATATCATGATTTCTAGAAATACAAATACACATTCATTTATGTGAAAATATCAGATATCAGATTTTTTGTATAACAAATTTAAAAAAATCTTTCTATGACATATTATTGTTTGTTCAGGTATAAACCTAGCTATTTCTTGGACATTAACAGATGAAAAATAAAAGATTAGCTTTAGAGAAATGTGCTTGTTCATGGACAGTAATGAAATGGTATAAATAAAGTTGGAAAAAACATTTGACTCCAGTGAATGCTTCGAGATCTACGCAATGATAAACCGGCCCCCAAAAATGTTATTGTTTATAAAGAAATATAATCCCTTTATTTACCATTCCCCAGTTTTGCATAACCAACACTGTTATAGAAATATACTTTTTACCTCTGTAATTACTTTGTATCTAAGCCGCTGCTGACTGCCTTCTTATCTCAGATCTTTTGACAGAATTGTATTTTGGGCAATTAGTGCTGACTCTTAAATAACTTCACGCGCATGAGCACAGTGTTATCTATATGAAACACATGAGCTAACACCTTCTAGCTGTGGAAAAACTGTCAAATGCAGAGACGGCCTTCAAGGACTTAGAAATTAGCATATGAGACTACCTAGGTTTAGCTTTCAACTAAGAATAACACGAGAAAAAAAAGCAAATTTGATGATAAAAGTAAATTAGAAAGTTGTTTAAAATTACATGCCCTTTCTGAATCATGAAAGTTTAATTTGGACTTTACTATCCCTTTAATAATTCTTTTTTGTTATAGAGTTAAATAAATGGGGATCTTGATAATTAAATATTTTTTTGTTTAAATTTGTCTTTTGAGATTTAGGGCTAGATTACAAGTGGCACGCTATTGTAATGTTTTAAAAACTAACATTACAGAATATAACAAACCTACCATTACAGAAAAAAAGCAAATTATCAAAAATAAATAGCCCACAGTTAAAGGGACATGAAACCCAAACATTTTCTTTCATGATTCAGATAGAGAATACAATTTGAAACAACTTTGCAATTTACTTCAATTATTTAATTTGCTTCCTTCTCTTATCATTTGCTGAAAGGTTGATCTAGGCAAGTTCATGAGCAGCAGATAACCTAGGTTTTAGCTCTTGGTTGGTGGCTGCATATATATATATATTGAATGTGATTGGCTCACCCATGTGTTCAGTTAGAAACTAGTAGTGCATTGCTGCTCCTTCAACAAATGATACCAAGAGAATGAAACAGATTGGATAATAGAAGTAAATTAGAAAGTTGTTTAAAATTGTATTCTCTATCTGAATCATTAAATAAATATTTTGGGTTTCATGTGCCTTTAAGCCTATTCTAAAACTAAAGCCCCACTTAAAAATCCCACCCCACAATAAAGAACCCTTTTTATAGGGCATTGCCCTAAAGTGACTTAGCTCTAAAAAAAATACTACAACATTCTACAATACAAGTAACCCCACCCACCCAACAAAAATATATATCTTAAAAACCCTACTGTAGCAATAGCCCTGAAAAGGGCATTTGGTTGGGCATTGTCCTTAGAAGGACATTTGGTAGGGCAGTGCCCTAAAGCTCTTTTGCTGCCCAGAATAAAAAAACAAAACAACCTATTCTAAAAAAACAAACAAAAAAAGCCTACCACTAAACCCAAAGTTGGTACTCACCAAACTTGAATCCGGCTCCTAAGTAATCACCAACTGTTGTGCTCCTCTTCTATCAGTGGTCTTCTATCTTCTTTCCGGTGGTGGTGGTCTTCTATCTTCATCCCAGCGGTGGTGGTCTTCTATCAATAGTGTCCTACAAAAAGCCCTTCTAAGGGCTATTGCTGTAGTTTATTTTAGTGTCAGTATTGGGGTTTTTATTAAGTTTTTTTTTGTTTTTTTAAGTGGGGCTTTAGTTTTAGAATAGACATAACTGTGTTTTTTTGTTTTCTGTAATGTTAGTTTTTTTTTTCTATGTAATGTTAGTTTTGTTTTTTTGGTAACTTAGGGAGTGTTAGGTTAGGGGTGTTAGGGGAGTTAGCTAGTTAGAGTGTTAGTGGGTACTTTGCGATGGGGATTCTGGAAGTTTGCTCGAGCAGGAGTGATAAATAGCGCTCCACTTGTAATCTAGCCCTTATAGAACTATACTCTTTTTATGTACAATATGGGTAATTTAGAGAATCATTCTGTCATGAACACCTCATGATTTTAGGATGTCAGGGGTTATTTTTCTTAAATATCCTAAATGTCCTTGGCAACTAAAAAAATGTTATTTTTTTTGTTAATCTGTGTAATAGACGACTTTAATCTATGTTGAAAATTGCTGCTATAAGGATTTTTTAAGATATAACAGATATTCACATATAAAAAGAAAAATCCAGTATTTCCATGATGTTCTTAACTTTTGCCCAAGGCATTTATGTTTGATGAGTTGTATTTTATTTATTTTACATAAAAGTATGATCACATACAAACTCATTCAAACATAAAAAGCCAGAACATTCAAAACTCAAACTTTGTAAACACCTTCATTTATGTTGATGGCGTGACATCATCAGTGAAATTACAAATTATAATATAATACATCGCTGATGGTTTTACACAAAAACATATATTATATCACATCATGCTATAATATTGAAAACAAAAACTATTTAAATTTACATTATATCTTTTTTATTATTAAGTAATTCTCTAATACATTGCAAAGTAAAAGAAAACGGATTGTTACATAAGTATTACAATCATTAAGATGGTAGCACAATTACAAGATTAACAGTCCAAAATTGCCTATGAGTGAAGACTTGGGGTGAATTTATCAAGCTCTGTATGGAGCTTGATGCCAGTGGTTTAGACTGCTGCTTCGTAACTTCTGTTTCCGGCAAGCCTGAAGGCTCGCTGGAAAGAGAAGTTACGAAGCAGCGGTCTAAAGACCGCTGCTCCATTACTTGTCTGCCTGCTCTGAGGCGGCGGAGAGAAATCAACCCTATCGAATACGATCGGGGTGATTGACACCCCCTGCTAGCGGCCAATCACAAGAACTGCTGGTGCAATGATAAATGTTGACAGCGTATGCTGTTGGCATTTATCGATGTGTGGCGGACTTGATACGCTACATCGTATCATGTCCACTCACACATTAATACATTTACCCCTTGAAGTCTATGAGGCCTATTTATAAAAGGTCTGTCGGACCTGATCCGAAAGTGCGAATCAGGTCCGACAGACCTTCCTGAATGCGGAGAGCAATACGCTCTCCGTATTTAGCATTGCACCAGCAGCTCTTGTGAGCTGCTGGTGCAACGCCGCCCCCTGCAGATTTGTGGCCAATCGGCTAAGGGGTGTCAATAAACCTGATTGTAGTCAATCAGGTTAAATTGTGGCGATGTCTGTCCGCCTGCCCAGAGCAAGTGGACAGGGTTATGGAGCAGCGGTCTTTAGAAACACGGGCCCTCAAGCTCCATTCGGAGCTTGATAAATGGGCCTCTATGAATCAAGAATAACATAGACGCAATAAGCCATCAACTGGAGAAAAACAAGTAGTGAGCAAATACTAAAGTGATAGAGCTCGAAATTAATAACAATAAACAAAACAAGCAATATTGAATGACAGCTTTCAAACAGGTGCTAATCATGTAGTATATATACAGATCACATTTATATATTGAATTAAACCAAAACTGAGTAAAAGGAGTGAAGGCTTTTCACTTGTATATGAAGAAGGTCAGCTATTTTATAATAGACTACCAATTGATATATCAGTTGATAATGTAGTTTCTCTAGAGCTACTTGTGAACGCCATTCTGATATGGAAGGAACAGTGTTTTGTTTCCAATGTCTAGGTATTACATGTTTGGCACTGTTTAAAAGAATAAGCAATGCACGATTGTGAGATTTGGAGAGATTAGGAATAGGTTTGTGAGGAATGGCAACAGAGGGATCAAAGGGAATGTGAATGAACAATAAGGGCTAGATTACAAATGGAGCGCCAATTTATCACGCACCCGCAAAAATAAATAACCAGCCATTTACATTGCGGTCTATAGGAACTCTGTGTTCCCTGTAAATATATATCTATATGCTTATATACATATATATTTATGTGTTAATATGTGTATAAACACATATTACCACATAAATATATATTTATATAATCATATACATTTATATTTAAATTTGCTGCCCATCAAGGCGCGACTTATCCCTTTCGCTGTGCTAGTTCACATACCGTTTCTGACGGAATGAGAATGAGGCTCCCATTGGAGCATATGTAAGCGCGGTCTTGTGTGCGCAATGCCTCTGTGCAATTGGAACACTAGGTTGCTTTCGCATTGCATGTCACGTGTTATACAAGCACTCATTAGTATGCGCTGGTATTACTTAGTTGAGCACAAATATTGCTTTAGTGTAAGTGATATTTAGCACACAAATTGTAAAATAGCCCTAAGTCATTAATTTCATTTACAAAAAAAAAAAAGGTCCACCAAATATTTATAAGGGTGCCTCTATCTCTACATATATTTTAGCATCTAATATAGTGCTTTTTGACTTATTGCAGTTTTAAATATGTCTTTATTTATTTATTTACAGTCAGATTACGAGTTTTGCGTTATGAGTGAAAAAGCCTCATAACGATGCTCTTTCACTATCGCTGATATTACGAGTTTTGCAGGTATATCTGTACCACACACTTTTTTGGGTGTCACGCAACGTAACTACCGCAGCTTTCAAAAAGTCCTTTTCCAATGGGACTTCCACAGCACCGGTATTACGAGTTTGCCTGGGAGGCCAAAAAGTTACCGATACAGCCTATAACTACAAGCTTCGTACCATACAGGGAGTGCAGAATTATTAGGCAAATGAGTATTTTGACCACATCATCCTCTTTATGCATGTTGTCTTACTCCAAGCTGTATAGGCTCGAAAGCCTACTACCAATTAAGCATATTAGGTGATGTGCATCTCTGTAACGAGAAGGGGTGTGGTCTAATGACATCAACACCCTATATCAGGTGTGCATAATTATTAGGCAACTTCCTTTCCTTTGGCAAAATGGGTCAAAAGAAGGACTTGACAGGCTCAGAAAAGTCAAAAATAGTGAGATATCTTGCAGAGGTATGCAGCACTCTTAAAATTGCAAAGCTTCTGAAGCGTGATCATCGAACAATCAAGCGTTTCATTCAAAATAGTCAACAGGGTCGCAAGAAGCGTGTGGAAAAACCAAGGTGCAAAATAACTGCCCATGAACTGAGAAAAGTCAAGCGTGCAGCTGCCAAGATGCCACTTGCCACCAATTTGGCCATATTTCAGAGCTGCAACATCACTGGAGTGCCCAAAAGCACAAAGTGTGCAATACTCAGAGACATGGCCAAGGTAAGAAAGGCTGAAAGACGACCACCACTGAACAAGACACACAAGCTGAAACGTCAAGACTGGGCCAAGAAATATCTCAAGACTGATTTTTCTAAGGTTTTATGGACTGATGAAATGAGAGTGAGTCTTGATGGGCCAGATGGATGGGCCCATGGCTGGATTGGTAAAGGGCAGAGAGCTCCAGTCCGACTCAGATGCCAGCAAGGTGGAGGTGGAGTACTGGTTTGGGTTGGTATCATCAAAGATGAGCTTGTGGGGCCTTTTCGGGTTGAGGATGGAGTCAAGCTCAACTCCCAGTCCTACTGCCAGTTTCTGGAAGACACCTTCTTCAAGCAGTGGTACAGGAAGAAGTCTGCATCCTTCAAGAAAAACATGATTTTCATGCAGGACAATGCTCCATCACACGCGTCCAAGTACTCCACAGTGTGGCTGGCAAGAAAGGGTATAAAAGAAGAAAATCTAATGACATGGCCTCCTTGTTCACCTGATCTGAACCCCATTGAGAACCTGTGGTCCATCATCAAATGTGAGATTTACAAGGAGGGAAAACAGTACACCTCTCTGAACAGTGTCTGGGAGGCTGTGGTTGCTGCTGCACGCAATGTTGATGGTGAACAGATCAAAACACTGACAGAATCCATGGATGGCAGGCTTTTGAGTGTCCTTGGAAAGAAAGGTGGCTATATTGGTCACTGATTTGTTTTTGTTTTGTTTTTGAATGTCAGAAATGTATATATGTGAATGTTGAGATGTTATATTGGTTTCACTGGTAAAAATAAATAATTGAAATGGGTATATATTTGTTTTTGTTAAGTTGCCTAATAATTATGCACAGTAATAGTCACCTGCACACACAGATATCCCCCTAAAATAGCTATAACTAAAAACAAACTAAAAACTACTTCCAAAACTATTCAGCTTTGATATTAATGAGTTTTTTGGGTTCATTGAGAACATGGTTGTTGTTCAATAATAAAATTAATCCTCAAAAATACAACTTGCCTAATAATTCTGCACTCCCTGTATACTGAAAGTCAGTAGTTATTGGTTTTATGTTACAAAGCCGTAACATAAAACTTATAACTAAAGTGCTAAAAAGTACACTAACACCCATAAACTGCCTATTAACCACTAATCTGCCGCTCCCGACATCGCCACCACTATAATAAACATATTAACCCCTAAACCGCCACACTCCAGAATCGCAAACACTATTTAAATATTAGTAACCGCTAATCTGCTGTCCCTAACATTGCCGCAACCTACATTACTGTTATTAACCCCTAATCTGCTGCCCCCAAAATCGCCGCCACTATATTAAGTTAATAACCCCTAAACCTAACCCTAAGTCTAACCCTAACACCCACTAACTTTAACACAATTAAAATAAATCTAAATAAAAATTACAATAAATCACTAAATAATTCCTATTTAAACTAAATACTTACCTATAAAATAAAACCTAAGCTAGCTACAATATAGCTAATAGTTACATTGTAGCTATCTTAGGTTTTATTTTTATTTCACAGGCAAGTTTGTATTTATTTTAACTAGGTAGACTAGTTAGTAAATAGTTATTAACTATTTACTAGCTACCTAGTTAAAATAAATACAAACTTACCTGTAAAATAAAACCTAACCTGTCTTACACTAACACCTAACCTTAGACTACAATTAAATCAATTACATTAATTAAATACAATTAACTAAATTACAAAAAATAATAAACACTAAATTACACAAAATAAAAAGTAAATGATCAAATATTTTAACTAATTACACCTAATCTAATAGCTCTATCAAAATAAAAAAGGCCCCCAAAATAAAAAAAAAAACCCTAGCCTAAACTAAACTGCCAATAGCCCTTAAAAGGGCCTTTTGCGGGGCAAACAACCCCTCAACAGTAAAGCCCACCACCCACACAACCAAACCCCTAAATAAAATCCTAAGCTCCCCATTGCCCTAAAAAGAGCATTTGGATGGGAATTGCCCTTAAAAGGGCATTTAGCTCATTTTCAGCCCAAACCCTAAGCTAAAATTAAATGTAATTTTTATTTGGATTTTTTTTAATTATGTTAAAGTTAGTGGTGTTAGGGTTAGGGTTAGATTTAGGATTAGGTTTAGGGGTCAATAACTTTAGTATAGTGGCGGCGACATTGGGGGTGGCAGATTAGGGGTTAATAACTTTAGTATAGTGGCGGTGACGTTGGGGCGGCAGATTAGGGATTAATAAGTGTAGGTAGGTGGTGGCGATGTCAGGGGTGGCAGATTACGGGTTAATAACTGTAATGTAGTTGGCAGCGACATTGGGGGCGGCATATTAGGGGTTAATAAGTGTAATGTAGGTGCCAGCGGTGTCATGGGCGGCAGATTATTGGTTAAAATGTAGGTAGGTGTCGGCGATGTCGGGTGCGGCATATTAGGGGTTAATAAGTGTAATGTAAGTGTCGGCGATGTCGGGGGCAGCAGATAAAGGGTGTTTAGACCTGGGGTTTATGTTAGAGTGTTAGATGTAAACATAACTTTTCTTTCCCTATAGGAATCAATGGGGCTGCGTTACAGAGCTTTACGCTCCTTTATTGCAGGTGTTAGGCTTTTTTTTTAGTCGGCTGTCCCCATTGATGTCTATGGGGAAATCGTGCACGAGCACGTAAAACCAGTTTACAGCAGCACTGGTATTTGGGTGCGGTATGGAGCTCAACGCTACCATATTGCCTGCTAATGCCGGGTTTTTGCAAACCTGTAATAGCAATGCTATACAGACTGGCATCCGTGGTCACAATCATCTGGGAAGGTCTGCAAAAACAGGTTCCCTGAGAGAGAAGATCCTGAGACAACCACCACGGAAGAGAATCTCTTAATGCCTGATCTAGAACAATCTTGGGAGACAGATCCACATAATCCCCGTTCCATTGTCTGAGCATGCATAACTGGAAAGGTCTGAGATGGAACCAAGCAAACGGAATGATATCCATAACTGAGACCATCAGACCAATAACCTCCATACACTGGGCCACTGAAGGCTCTTCTTGCTTCTGTCAGAAAAATCTTCATCTCTAGAGAATCTTTAATGGTCCCCAAGAATACCACCCTTGTAGCTGGAATCAAGGAACTTTTTCCTAAATTCACCTTCCAACCGTGGAAGTGCAGGGAAGACAACAACAACTCCGTGTGGGCACTTTCTTGTTGAAAAAATGGTGCCTGAACTAGAATGTCATCCAGATACTGCACCACCGCAACCCCTGCAAATGGAGCACCACCAGCAATGCTCCCAGGACCTTTGAGAAACCCTAAGAGCTGTAGCAAGACTGAATGGAAGGGCCACAAACTGAAAATGCCTGTTTAGGAAAGCAAATCTCAGAAGCTTGTGATGGTCCCTGTGGATGGGAATATGCAAATACACATCCTTCAGATCTACTGTTGTCATGAATTGACCCTCTTGAACCAGAGGAAGAATGGAATGAATAGTTTCCATCTTGAAAGATGGAAATCTGAGAAACTTGTTGAGTTCTAGAATAGGTCTGAAAAGTCCCTCCCTTTTGGGAACTATACACAGATTGGAATAGAACCCCAGCCCCTGCTCCTGAAACAGAATATGAACAATCACTCCCATGTCGGAAAGATCCTGAACACAACTTAAGAACGCCTCTCTTTTTATCTGGTCCACAGATAACCTGGAGAGAAGAAACCTGCCCCTGGGAGGAAAAGTCTTGAACTCTAGATTCTATCCCTGAGACACAATATCTACTGCCCAGGGATCTGGAACATCCCGAACCCAAGCCTGAACGAAAAATAAAAGTCTGCCCCTTACAAGATCCATTCCTGGATCGGGGGCAGATCCATCATGCTTCCCCTTGCTCCAGGACTGATTGGACTTCCAAGAGGGCTTGGACTGTTCCTGCTTGAAGGAGAAAGAGGGAGACTTAAGAGAGAAGTTATGAAAGGAGCTAAAATTACTCTGACAACTTTTCTGTTTATTTTACTTATCTTGAGGCAGAGAATGCCCCTTCCCACCCATAATATCTGAAATAATCTCAGCCAAACCTGGCCCAAACAACGTTTTACCCTTGTAAGGAATGGACAAAAGCTTAGATTTAGAGGACACATCCACAAACCAGGAGTTCAACCATAAGGCCCTGCGTGCCAGAACAGCAAAGCTAGAAATCTTTGCCCCCCAACTTGATGACCTGTAAAGAAGCATCCGCAATAAAGGAATTGGTCAACTTCAGAGCCTTGATTCTATACTGAATCTCCTCAAGAGGAGTATCCTGCTGAATAGAATCAGACAAAGCATCAAACCAATATGCTGCCGCAGTGGTAACAGTAGCAATACACACAGCGGGCTGCCATTGAAACCCCTGGTGAACATACATCCTTTTAAGCAAAGCCTCCAACTTCTTATCCATGGGATCCTTAAAAGAACAACTATCCTCAATAGGAATAGTAGTTCTCTTAGCCAAAGTGGAAATTGCTCCCTCCACCTTGGGAACCGTCTGCCAAGAATCCTTGATAGAATCAGCAATAGGAAACATTTTCCTAAAAATTGGAGAAGGAGAAAAAGGAATCCGAGGCTTCTCCCACTCCTGTGCAATAATCTCTGAAACACGATCTGGAACTGGAAAAACTGTGGAAGGAACATCAAAAAACCTATTAAGCTTACTAGACTTCTTAGGAGTAACTATGACCGTTGCATCAGAGTCATCCAAGGTAGCCAAAACCTCCTTGAGTAACAAACAAAGATGCTCAAGCTTAAACCTGAAGGAAACAACCTCAGAATCAGAGGAAGGAATTACACTGTCAGAATCTGAAATTTCACCCTCAGACGCCAAAGAAGTGTCTTCCTCCTCAGACCTATGGGAAGAAACATTTGACATAACTGCAACAGAGTCAGAAAATTTAAATTTCCTTTTGCACTTCCCCTGTAACACAGGAAAAGCGGACAAAACTTCGCTGCAGAGGATATATGGGTAGCCATATACTGCAAAGAAAAAACAACCTGAGACGAAATGCAGGCCACTGCATAAGAAGAGGAAAAGGTTTGGGATGATTGGGGAGAAAGCTGCAGTATGGCTTGAACAGGAGACCTCTGAACAACATTCTCCTTAGACAATGAAGGCTCTGAATTAAAAGGCCTATCCCTGTAATGCAATGTTCTCTCAATACATGAGGAACAAAAAGGTGGCTACACATAAGCATTTAAACATAAAGTGCAAGTAATAGCTTGCAGGTCTTCTTGGTCCATCTCTAGCACACAAATAATTATAAACATTACTATCTCTTTAAGGAAAAAACGTTAATAAAAACGCCAAAAATAAAAATGAACCCTGAACCCTTACTGCGAACCTCTACACCTCAACAAGCCTTGCTGAGGTGCTGACCTGACCTCCCACAGACCGGAGGATAAACCATAGCCAAAAAAGCAATCCGTACTCCAACACTGTCAGCGCCCACTCTGCAAACACCAGAACAGAAGTTGACAACCTCTTACTTCAGCAACTCAGAAGCGACTAAGGAAGAGCATGCAAAAACTCTGCCAATTTTGGGCATGCCCAACCACCTCCCGGCTGGCATTACACTCATCACAGCAAACAGCCACTAAGAGGAATAGAAAGTGTGTGACTCAATTTGTCTCCAAGCAGTCCTCTACTAATACACACAAAACACCCACACTAATAAAGAGCAATAACAAGGAGAGCTAATTAGCACTCCTAAACAGAGCCAAAATCCTAAACCTCTAACAGTGCCTCACAAAAGCTGCCACAAAGAAAAAAACCTGCACACAAGCAGGATCCATATCCCAAAAAGATTAACCCCATAAGTGTCAAACTTTTCTGCTTCCATATCATAAAAATAAAAATAGCACTTACCTCCATAACAGTCTAAACGGCAGCATGGCAGCTCACAAGGTTTGAAAGGCTTCATCCCTCACATGGACCTGTGGAAACAAAAAAAGACCAAGTAAACCTACTTAGGCTTTAAAAGAAGGGCAGCACAAACAACTTGGGAGGCACAATGGGGATTATACCCCACAAGTTCCCAAATGCTTAAAAGTCACCACGGCTAAACCCCAAAAGACCAGAACAAACCTGCTCTGTCTAAAAATAACAAACTCTTGATTGAAGAATCAGACACCTAACTATAATGACTGGGGATTGTGGGTAGGGGAGTGGTATTTACGAGCTTTGCTGTGGTGCTCTTTGCCTCCTCCTGCTGGTCAGAAGTGGTAATCCGTGGACTCACCGTGTCATTAGAAAGAAAATGTATTTTTAATTTGACTTATTAAATTGTATTACTCAACAAATATCGGTTGTCTTTTTCTTGAAGGTATTCCAAAACTTATCACTGCTGATATGATTAAAGAAGGTGCTGCTATTATTGATGTTGGAATTAATCATATTGAAGATCCAGTCTCAGGAAAATCAATATTAGTAGGTGATGTGGACTATAAAGGTAAATAACATGTTTCATGCTCAATATTTTTTTCTTTTGACTAACCTACATGCTTTATAAATTTATTTAAGAATTCAGATACACTGATGTTTGTAATATACATGCATTGCTATATATTCAATGGAAAATAATGTATCCTTTTCTAAAAATGTTGTAATAGATTAGCAATTTCATCAAATAACTAATTTGCCACAAATAATTAAAACAGACCACAAAATTATTTGTCACTTTTAGTAAAAGCCATTTATTTCATTTTAATGGGCCTACACAACTAGAATTATAACACACAACCATGAAGTTGATTACATGTAAAAATAGAGGGCCAGATGACAAGTGGAATGCTATTTTGCACTTTTGCTTGCACGCAAACACTGCTTTAAAAAAGTTTTATCACACCCTTATTGTCCATTCACATCCCCTTTGATCCCTCTGTTGCCCTTCTTCACAAGCGGTTAGTGAAGCACTCTAACTTCAAGATATGGCAACCGCCCTAACTTCTCCCCACAGACTTCAATGGAGAGTGCAAACTGGAAAAAAAACGAACACTTGCTCGCTAACCTAACACCACGTTAGACCTAGAACACTAAACTGAAGGTAGTATGAATATTTTACATTCCAATGTTCTTCACATAGAAGAAAACGTTCTATTTACTTTTAAATATATATTTCTATATATATATATGCTATTTTTTTGTAATATATATATATATATATATATATATATATATATATATACATATATATATAGAAAATAACTTGATGGGGCCTATTTGGAACAGCCAATAGAATGCAAGCTCAATCCTATTGGCTTTTCCAATCAGCCAATAGGATTGAAGTTCAATCCTATTGGCTGATTGCATCAGCCAATAGGATTTTTTCTACCTTAATTCTACCTGAATTCTATCAGCCAATCGGAATCTAAGGGACGCCATCTTGGATGACGTCACTTAAAGGAACCTTCATTCGTCGGGTAGTCGTCGGCCGAAGAGGATGCTCCGCGCCGGATAGATGAAGATAGAAGATGCCATCTGTATGAAGACTTCTGCCATCTGGAGGACCACATCTGTCCAGCTTGGATGAAGACTTCTGCCCGTCTGGAGGACCACTTCTGCCCAACTCGGATGAAGACGTCTCCCGGTAAGTCGATCTTCAGGGGGTTAGTGTTAGGTTTTTTTAAGGGTGTATTGTGTGGGTTTTATTTTTAGGTTAGGACTTTGGGCGGCAAAAGAGCTAACTGCTCTTTTAAGGGCAATGCCCATCCAAATGCCCTTTTCAGGGCAATGGGGAGCTTAGGCTTTTTTAGTTAGTATTTTTTTGGGGGGGGTTGGTTGTGTGGGTGGTGGTTTTTACTGTTGGGGGGGTTGTTAGTATTTATTTTTACAGGTAAAAGAGCTGATTACTTTGGGGCAATGCCCCGCAAAAGGCCCTTTTAAGGGTTATTGGTAGTTTAGTTTAGGCTAGGTTTTTTTTTTTTTTTTGGGGGGGGGCTTTTTTTAGGGCTCTTAGATTAGGTGTAATTAGCTTAAATTTCTGTAATTTGTTTATTATTTTTTGTAATTTAGTGGGGGGTTTTTATACTTTAGATAATTGTTTATAATTTAGTTAATTGTATGTAATTTATTTAATTATATTTAATTGTATTTAATGTAGGGAATTTATTTAATTGTAGTGTAGTGTTAGGTGTAATTGTAACTTAGGTTAGGTTTTATTTTACAGGTAAATTTGTATTTATTTTAGCTAGGTAGTTATTAAATAGTTAATAACTGTTTAATAACTATTCTACCTAGTTAAAACAAATACAAACTTGCCTGTAAAATAAAAATAAATCCTAAGCTAGCTACAATGCAACTATTAGTTATATTGTAGCTAGCTTTGGGTTTATTTTATAGGTAAGTATTTAGTTTTAAATAGGAATAATTTAGTTAATGATAGTAATTTTATTTATATTTATTTAAATTAGATTTAAGTTAGGGGGTGTTAGGTTTAGACTTAGGTTTAGGGGTTAATACATTATATATAGTGGCGGCGACATTGGGGATGGCAGATTAGGGGTTAATAAGTGTTATGTAGGTGGCGGCGGTGAAGGGGGGGCAGATTAGGGGTTAATAACATAATGTAGGTGGAGGTGGGCTCCGGGAGCGGCAAGATAGGGGTTAATAACTTTATTAGAGTGGCGGTGGGCTCCAGGAGCAGTGGTTTAGGGGTTAATAACTATATTAGAGTGGCGGTTGGCTCCAGGAGCGGCGGTTTAGGGGTTAATAACTTTATTTAGTTGCGGTGGGGTCCAGGAGCAGGGTTATAGGGGTAAAACAGTTTAGTATAGTGCGGGTGTTTAGTGACAGTATACCAATAAAGCTGGGAAAAAGCCGAAGAGCAGCGAGATTGATGACTGTTAGTTAACAACAGTCCGCTGCTCATCGCCCCATACTTGCTGCGTGGCTTTTTGACAGCTTTTTTGGTAACTTTGGAGAACATATGCAGGTCCGTTAGGCGATCTTAGGCGAGCGTATTGGTGCCAGCGAATGCAAGTAAGTTGACGAGTTGATAAATAGGGGCCATTGTGTAGTTCATTAACAAATCTAGACAGGCCAGAAGGCTTGTTTTCCCACAGAAAAGCTCTGAATTACATTGTTTCCAATGCAGCAAATGATTCTGGGTAAGATATTCAAATTAGGTTCACAATGACACACCTTTTTCCTTTGCTGCATTGGAAACAATGCAATTCAGAGGTTTTCTGTGGGAAAAACAAGTCTTCTGGCCTGTCTAGTTTTGTTAATGAACTACACAATTAGTTATTTTCTCTATATTTTGTGTGTAGTGGAGGATTTTAAACTCACCTTTTACCTCCCCCTAATTTTAAATGTTGTTGTATATATAAATATATATAGGTATATGCACATTTATATATATTGAAATATATATTTAAAAATGCCTTTTCCCTATGTAAAGAACACTGGAATGTAAAATATTACACATTACATACACAGTTAAACACATTATTAAATATAAAAATTTTATAAAAATGTATTTTCATGTTTTCGGATATTTGAGTGGAAAGGGCTCCAAGATATATATTCAGATTTATATATGTGTATACATGAGTATATATGTGTTTATATGTTTGTGTGTGTATATATATATATATATATACATATAAACATAAAAACACATGTATACACATAAATATACATATATATCTGTATCTATATATATATATATATATATATATATATTTATCTTGTTAAGTGTAGTCAGTCCACGGGTCATCCATTACTTATGGAATATATCTCTTCCTAACAGGAAGCTGCAAGAGGATCACCCAAGCAGAGCTGCTATATAGCTCCTCCCCTCACATGTCATATTCAGTCATTCTCTTGCAGCCTAACTAAAGATAGGTCGCTGTGAGAGGTCTGTGGTGTTTTTTAACTTAGTTTATTTCTACAATCAAAAGTTTGTTATTTTAAATGGCACCGGAGTGTGCTGTTTGTTCTCAGGCAGCATTAGAAGAAGAATCTGCCTGCGTTTTCTATGATCTTAGCAGACGTAACTAAGATCCACTGGCTGTTCTCATCTGAGGAGTGAGGTAACTTCAGAGAAGGGGAATAGCATGCAGGGCCCCCCTGCAAAAGAGGTATGTGCAGTAAATTATTTTTCTGAGGAATGGAATTGACTGAGAAAATACTGCTGATACCAATGTAAAGTAAGTTCAGCCTTAAATGCAGTGATAGCAACTGGCATTAGGCTGATGAGTGTGTGTACACTGAATGTATTTTTCTAAGGAATGGAATTGACTCTGAAAATACTGTTAATACTGAAATAATGTATGAGCCTTAACTGCAGTAAAAGCGACTGGTAGCAGGCTTATTAATAACACTTCATAACTTTTCAAATGTATGTTTAAAACGTTTACTGGCATGTTAATCGTTTTTTGTGAGGTACTTGGTGATAAAATTTATTGGGGCATGATTTTTACCACATGGCCATCTTTGTTTTCTGCATAGAAACAGTTATCTGAGCTTCCCCACTGTTGTAATATGAGTGGGAGGGGCCTATTTTAGCGCTTTTTTGCGCAGTAAAAATTCAGTCACAATCTGTCTACTTCATCCTCCATGATCCAGATCGTCTCTAGAGAGCTCAGGGGTCTTCAAAATTCATTTTGAGGGAGGTAATCAGTCACAGCAGATCTGTGACAGTGTGTTTTGACTGTGATAAAAACGTTAATTATTAAATTGTTATCCGTTTTTGGGTCTTAAGGAGTTAATCATCCATTTGCTGGTGGGTGCAATCCTTTGCTAACTTAATACATTTACTGTGAAAAATTGGTTGCTATAACTATTTTGGTTCATTGTTATTTCAACTGTGACAGCTTTTTGTGCTTCTTAAAGGCACAGTAGCGTTTTTTATATTGCTTGTAAATTTATTTAGAAAAGTATTTCCAAGCTTGCTAGTCTCATTGCTAGTCTGTTTAAACATGTCTGACACAGATGAATGTCTTTGTTCACTATGTTTAAAGGCCAATGTGGAGCCCAATAGAAATTTGTGTACTAATTGCATTGATGTTACTTTAAATAAAAGTCAATCTTTACATGTAAAGAAATTATCACCAGACAACGAGGGGGAAGTTATGCCGACTAACTCTCCTCACGTGTCAGTACCTTGGCCTCCCGCTCAGGAGGTGCGTGATTTTGTGGCGCCAAGTACATCAAGGAGGCCCTTACAAATCACTTTACAAGACATGGCTACTGTTATGACAGAAGTATTATCTAAATTGCCAGAATTAAGAGGCAAGCGCGATAGCTCTGGGTTAAGGACAGAGCGCGCGGATGAGGTGAGAGCCATGTCAGATACTGCGTCACAGTTTGCAGAACATGAAGAGGGAGAGCTTCATTCTGTGGGTGACGGATCTGATCCAGGGAGACTGGATTCAGAGATTTCTAATTTTAAATTTAAGCTTGAGAACCTCCGCATATTGCTAGGGGAGGTATTAGCGGCTCTGAATGATTGTAACACGGTTGCAATTCCAGAAAAATTATGTAGGTTGGATAAATACTATGCGGTACCGGTGTGTACTGACGTGTTTCCTATACCTAAAAGGCTTACAGAGATTATTAGCAAGGAGTGGGATAGACCTGGTGTGCCTTTTTCCCCTCCTCCCATATTTAGGAAAATGTTTCCTATAGACGCCACCACACGAGACTTATGGCAGACGGTCCCTAAGGTGCCTAAGGTGGAGGGAGCAGTTTCTACTTTAGCTAAGCGTACCACTATCCCGGTGGAGGATAGTTGTGCCTTTTCAGATCCAATGGATAAGAAATTAGAGGGTTACCTTAAGAAAATGTTTGTTCAACAAGGTTTTATCTTACAGCCCCTTGCATGCATTGCGCCTGTCACTGCTGCGGCGGCATTCTGGTTTGAGTCTCTGGAAGAGGCCATTCGCACAGCTCCATTGGATGAAATTATGAACAAGCTTAAAGCACTTAAGCTAGCTAACACATTTGTTTCTGATGCCGTCGTACATTTAACATAAACTTACGGCTAAGAACTCCGGATTCGCCATCCAAGCGCGCAGAGCGCTATGGCTTAAATCCTGGTCAGCTGACGTGACTTCTAAATCTAAATTGCTTAATATTCCTTTCAAAGGGCAGACCTTATTCGGGCCCGGCTTGAAAGAAATTATAGCTGACATTACGGGAGGTAAGGGCCATGCTCTACCTCAGGACAGGGCCAAATCAAAGGCCAAACAGTCTAATTTTCGTGCCTTTCGTAACTTCAAGGCAGGAGCAGCATCAACTTCCTCCGCTCCAAAACAGGAAGGAGCTGTTGCTCGTTACAGGCAGGGCTGGAAAGTTAACCAGTCCTGGAACAAGGGCAAGCAGGCTAAGAAACCTGCTGCTGCCCCTAAGACAGCATGAAGAGAGGGCCCCCTATCCGGAAACGGATCTAGTGGGGGGCAGACTTTCTCTCTTCGCCCAGGCTTGGGCAAGAGATGTCCAGGATCCCTGGGCGTTGGAGATCATATCTCAGGGATATCTCCTGGACTTCAAAACTTCTCCTCCACGAGGGAGATTTCATCTTTCAAGGTTATCAGCAAACCAAATAAAGAAAGAGGCATTTCTACGCTGTGTACAAGACCTCTTACTAATGGGGGTGATCCACCCAGTTCCGCGGACGGAACACGGGCAAGGATTCTATTCAAATCTATTTGTGGTTCCCAAGAAAGAGGGAACCTTCAGACCAATCTTGGACTTAAAAATCCTAAACAAATTCCTAAGAGTTCCATCATTCAAAATGGAAACTATTCGAACCATCCTTCCCATGATCCAAGAGGGTCAGTACATGACCACAGTGGACTTAAAGGATGCCTACCTTCACATACCGATTCACAAGGATCATTATCGGTACCTAAGATTTGCTTTCCTAGACAGGCATTACCAGTTTGTAGCTCTTCCCTTTGGATTAGCTACGGCTCCAAGAATCTTTACAAAAGTTCTGGGCTCACTTCTGGCGGTACTAAGACCGCGAGGCATAGCGGTGACTCCGTACCTAGACGACATTCTGATACAAGCGTCAAGTTTTCAAACTGCCAAGTCTCATACAGAGATAGTTCTGGCATTTCTGAGGTCGCATGGGTGGAAGGTGAACGTGGAAAAGAGTTACCACTTACAAGGGTTCCCTTTCTAGGGACTCTTATAGATTCTGTAGAGATGAAAATTTACCTGACAGAGGCCAGGTTATCAAAACTTCTAAATGCTTGCCGTGTCCTTCATTCCATTCCACACCCATCAGTAGCTCAGTGCATGGAAGTAATCGGCTTAATGGTAGCGGCAATGGACATAGTACCATTTGCGCGCCTGCATCTCAGACCGCTGCAATTGTGCATGCTAAATCAGTGGAACGGGGATTACTCAGATTTGTCCCCCCTACTAAATCTGGATCAAGAGACCAGAGATTCTCTTCTATGGTGGCTTTCTCGGCCACATCTGTCCAAGGGGATGACCTTTTGCAGGCCAGATTGGACGATTGTAACAACAGACGCCAGCCTTCTAGGCTGGGGCGCAGTCTGGAACTCCCTGAAGGCTCAGGGATTATGGACTCAGGAGGAGAAACTCCTCCCAATAAATATTCTGGAATTAAGAGCAATATTCAATGCTCTCCTAGCTTGGCCTCAGTTAGCAACTCTGAGGTTCATCAGATTTCAGTCGGACAACATCACGACTGTGGCTTACATCAACCATCAAGGGGGAACCAGAAGTTCCCTAGCGATGTTGGAAGTCTCAAAGATAATTCGCTGGGCAGAGTCTCACTCTTGCCACCTGTCAGTGATTTACATCCCAGGCGTGGAGAACTGGGAGGCGGATTTTCTAAGTCGCCAGACTTTTCATCCGGGGGAGTGGGAACTTCATCCGGAGGTCTTTGCTCAACTGATTCATCGTTGGGGCAAACCAGATCTGGATCTCATGGCATCTCGCCAGAACGCCAAGCTTCCTTGTTACGGATCCAGGTCCAGGGACCCGGGAGCGGTGCTGATAGATGCTCTGACAGCCCCTTGGGTCTTCAACATGGCTTATGTGTTTCCACCATTCCTGATGCTTCCTCGTTTGATTGCCAAGATCAAACAGGAGAGAGCTTCGGTGATTCTGATAGCGCCTGCCTGGCCACGCAGGACCTGGTATGCAGACCTAGTGGACATGTCGTCCTGTCCACCGTGGTCTCTGCCTCTGAGACAGGACCTTCTAATTCAGGGTCCTTTCAACCATCCAAATCTAATTTCTCTGAGGCTGACTGCATGGAGATTGAACGCTTGATTCTATCAAAGCGTGGCTTCTCGGAGTCGGTTATTGATACCTTAATACAGGCTAGGAAGCCTGTTACCAGAAAAATTTACCATAAGATATGGCGTAAATATTTATATTGGTGCGAATCCAAGAGTTACTCATGGAGTAAGGTTAGGATTCCTAGGATATTGTCCTTTCTACAAGAGGGTTTAGAAAAGGGCTTATCTGCTAGTTCGTTAAAGAGACAGATTTCTGCTCTGTCTATTCTTCTACACAAACGTCTGGCTGAAGTTCCAGACGTTCAGGCTTTTTGTCAGGCTTTAGCTAGGATTAAGCCTGTGTTTAAGACTGTTGCTCCGCCGTGGAGCTTAAACTTAGTTCTTAACGTTCTTCAAGGCGTTCCATTTGAACCCCTTCATTCCATTGATATCAAGCTGTTATCCTGGAAGGTTCTGTTTTTGATGGCTATTTCCTCGGCTCGAAGAGTCTCTGAGTTATCTGCCTTACATTGTGATTCTCCTTATCTGATTTTTCATTCAGACAAGGTAGTTCTGCGTACTAAACCTGGGTTCTTACCTAAGGTAGTTACTAACAAGAATATCAATCAAGAGATTGTTGTTCCATCACTGTGTCCTAACCCTTCTTCAAAGAAGGAACGACTTTTGCATAATCTGGACGTAGTCCGTGCCCTGAAGTTCTATTTGCAGGCAACTAAAGATTTTCGTCAAACTTCTTCCCTGTTTGTCGTTTACTCTGGACAGAGAAGAGGTCAAAAGGCTTCGGCTACCTCTCTCTCTTTTTGGCTTCGTGGCATAATACGTTTAGCCTATGAGACTGCTGGACAGCAGCCTCCTGAAAGGATTACAGCTCATTCTACTAGAGCTGTGGCTTCCACCTGGGCCTTTAAAAATGAGGCCTCTGTTGATCAGATTTGCAAGGCTGCAACTTGGTCTTCACTTCACACTTTTTCAAAATTTTACAAATTTGACACTTTTGCTTCTTCGGAGGCTATTTTTGGGAGAAAGGTACTTCAGGCAGTGGTTCCTTCTGTTTAATGTTCCTGCCTTGTCCCTCCCTTCATCCGTGTACTTTAGCTTTGGTATTGGTATTCCATAAGTAATGGATGACCCGTGGACTGACTACACTTAACAAGAGAAAACATAATTTATGCTTACCTGATAAATTTATTTCTCTTGTAGTGTAGTCAGTCCACGGCCCGCCCTGTCTTTAAGGCAGATCTAAATTTTAATTAAACTCCAGTCACCACTGCACCCTATGGTTTCTCCTTTCTCGTCTGCTTTGGTCGAATGACTGAATATGACATGTGAGGGGAGGAGCTATATAGCAGCTCTGCTTGGGTGATCCTCTTGCAGCTTCCTGTTAGGAAGAGATATATTCCATAATAATGGATGACCCGTGGACTGACTACACTACAAGAGAAATAAATTTATCAGGTAAGCATAAATTATGTTATATATATGCATACAAAATTAGATATGTATATGTATGTAAATGTACATTATAGCCCTTTTCATTCAATAAACTTGTCATATTCCATTTATTTTTTAACCCTTATTACTTTGTATTTTTAATATTTATGTGAATAATTATTATTAGATGATGTATATATGAGCATAACACTTTATTTAATGTATTTGTTTTGTTTGGTGCAACTTTTAGTTTGCGCTTGGCGGTCGTGTTTACTTTAAACTTGTAATATAAACGCAAGTTAACATGGGCAGGATATTTCAATATTTCCATTAGTGCGCTACTATATCAATACCTATATATATATATATATATATATATATATATATATATACAGGTACAGGTATATATGGATATAGAAATATCTATTTTAAATCAAATTAACATTTTCTTTTATGTGAACACTGGAATGTGAAATATTAACTCCTGTCGGGTTAGCCCGCAAGAAAAAAGTCCGACAGAAGTACACTTATTCTTCAAGTGCACTAACCTGACATGAGTTATATTAATGTGCATTATGTATTTATTAAATATAAATTATTGAAAAAAAGCTAATATTTACATAACACGTCTTAAGAGAACTAATTCTTACCGTGCGCTAACCAGACACTGCGTTAGACCTACAGTGCAAAACCCATATTTTACATTCCTATGTTCTTCACATAGGAAACAAAATGTTCTTTTTAATTTTTAAACATATTTATATATATATATATATATATATATATATATATATATATATCTGATAATGTTAATGTGAAATATATGTATACAGGTATAGATATATACTGATATATATATAATGGAATATCAATTTAAAAATACCAAAAAATATTTAAATTTGTATTTAAATACTTACATTAAAACAAATTATACATATTACTATATAATTATTATTAGGCACACACACACACACACATATATATATATATATATATATATATATATATATTACAGTCTTTGCAGTATTATTTTCAGTTTGTAATACCACACTAAAGTTACTATGGTAGCGATATTGATATTGCAACGCGCACTTTGCTTAGTGTGCCATCTTTAATCTAGTGCTTGCTGTTTAGTTTAAATAAAGCAGCTCCACAATTTTATGGATATAATATAACAAATGCTACTTTTCACTTTATATTTAGTAATGTTTCTTATCTTTGTCTCCTGGATTCATGAATAGTTAAATTGCCAGGATATTACTAATCCTCTTCACTGCATCATCTTCATGAGCATCAGGGAGGGGATCAGTTATTCCAGCTGAGATATTTAGAGAAACAGCTCATCAGACTTACCAGAAAGTTAGACATGAGTCTAGATGATACTAGTTTTTTGCTGGTCTTAATTTCTGACCTGTCTCTTTATGTTGAAGGGTCAGTGTGGCTGTTTGTTTATACTGACCATCTCAGCATGATTATATAACTGTATAATTCTTTCTTTTCCCCATTGGATGCTGATTTAGAGAATATCACTCATTTGTGAATTGGAGGTTGTAGACCATATTGTGGGTCTGCACTTTAACACTGAAATCAGAACTTGACATTTAGTTAATGTTTACTACTTTTTAAGTCAAAGCCATTTTTTCTAAGGGGTCGATTTATCAACCCGTCAATGTTGCTAATTCCGCACAGGCCTTCAGGCTCGCCAGAATCAGGAGTTAAGAAGCAGCGGTCATAAGACCGCTGCTCCTAAACTCGTCCGCCACCTCTGAGGCGGCGGACAGCAATCAGCCCAATCGGATAGATTGATACCCCCTGCTAGCGGCCGATTGGCAGCGAATGTGCAGGGGGCGGCATTGCACAAGCATTTCACTAGAAATGCTTGTGCAATGATAAATGACGACAGCGTATGCTGTCTGCATTTATCGATGTGCGGCAGACATGATCCGCTACAGTAGATCATGTCCGCCCGCACAATGATAATTCGGCCCCAAAGTCTCTAAGACAAGGTGTAGACATTTATAAAACATGTTATTTTACTGCATTAAGCTTCTTTTAGTTTACCCATTCTTTTTAGAAGTAAGAAAATCAAATGAACATTAACTAAACTTTAATATTTAACGTAAAAATCCAGTGGCTTTATCAAAACCTTTAAGAAAAGTTTGATTATTTCCATGTATTTACTTAGAATTTATAGTCCTATGTGTGCTCTTACATATTGTGTTAAATAAGAGATGATTGTAGCTAGTAATCTGAATGCATACACCACTGCACAAGAAGAAACGTGATAAATTATCATAGTTTCTGAGACACAGCATACAGAAAATGCCATACTAAAACATTCTATAAGAAAAAGAAGCACAGAGGCGCCAACATGGCCTAGTAACGTCACGGCAGTCGGATACAAAACATCAGCAGGATAGGAAATATACTCACAGCCTGGAACATCAAACAGTGGTCCAGCTCACTGGTGTCTCCAGCCAGATAGAGATGATCCTTGGCGAGGGCCTATCCTATGATGCCTATAAGGGCAAAAAAGGCACACACATAGCCCAGTAACGTTTGTACACCAGATAAAAAAGGATTCAAGGTTGTACTTACAGGAAACAAAGCACCACCAGGTGCAATATCAGCAGTACTGGGACCTCTCAGCCGCCCAGTGGACTGTGGAATCCAATTTGCAGGATGCAGAAAATCACCACTTTGGAAGATAGGACTAGCACACACACTCTGCCCCCAGACAGGAGCAGAATAATTGTGATAAAGCAAGTGTATATTTAAAAACTTTTATTTTAAAAACAGCGACATGTTTCTCAGCCACCACAGGCTGTTTCCTCAGGCTAAACTAAAACATTTACATTTGTAAGAATGTTCTCACCTGTAATTCTCCCAGGCTCCACTAAGTAACCAAAAACCTTACCTTTACCTATGAATGCGCAATACTATAAGATTCCCTGGTAAAGTATAATTTTTCGAATTCTTGCACTCTTCAACACAGGTGAGAACAGGTATTGAAGAGGGTATAGAAGTGCTTTAAGGGACATTAAAAACCAAATAAATGCTAGATAGAATGATGCATTTAAGTAAAAAATTAATCTGAGAATAACATGTAGATGTACGTTTTAAAGTTTCATTAGCTGTTTAAATATTAACAAAATAAGTGTAAAATTCTAGTGTCTATAAAAAATGGGAGCTGCCATGTTGTAATTTAGGTTACCTTCTCTGCTGTGGCCAATCAAAAATACTTATAAACAGGTCACTAGAGTGTAGCCAATGGCTGTGTGGAATATAACAGTGTTCTGCTCTTCCATTTCTAACAGGAACAGAAATGTTTACAATCTCAGAATGGAATTTTTAGAAAAGGGGACAAAAATAAATAATGAAAGTATATTGCATATATATATATATATATATATATATATATATATATATATATAATTTATAATTTTATATCACCATCTCAAAGTGTTTAATGTACCTTTAAAGTCCTCTTCAAGCATGTGACCAGATGCTTGAAGGTAGCACCAGCATTATATAATTCCCTACTTATCACCCCAAATAGAGTAAATTACTCGTAGATGTGGGATTCTGGCAGAACTGAAGGTTCTTCAGACATAGGAATTAACTGCTGATAAATTGTTATGAGTATTTTATATTAAAACAGCACTGATACATTTGAATTTGAGAGTAGTAAATATACCAGTAATATTAAAAGCCAAACCTTCAATTCTGTAAACAGACCAACATTTTGGATATTTCTGCTTAATCAGAGGTAAATTATTTTGGTTCAGTCATTATTGCTTCACATGTTTCCAATGTGGTATTTAAATACTGGTTTATCAGAGAAGAACTCATCTTGCTATAGCAAGAAGACAGCAAAGACAAATTATCTGATAATAAATAATGAAACAACTGTTCTAGACTACCTTCTAAAATAATCAGATGCATGGGGGCCTATCTATCAAGTTCCAAAAGGAGCTTGATGCCCCATGTTTCTGGTGAGTCATCACAAAGACCGCTGCTCCATAACCTGTCCGCCTGCTCTGAGCAGGCGGACACACATCGCTGGAAATCAACCCCCTGCTGGCGGCCGATTGGCCGCGAGTCTGCAGGGGGCGGCGTTGCACCAGCAACTCTTGTGAGCTGCTGGTGCAATGCTGAATACGGCAAGCGTATTGCTCGCCGTATTCAGAAAGGTCTGGCGGACCTGATCCGCAGTGTCGGATCAGGTCCGCCAGACCTTGATAACTACAGGCCATGGTGTCACACAGTAGTCAAGCTAAATTAAGAAAGAGAAGTAAAAATTTAAATAATCTTGTTCAATGATCTGAAAATATAGTAATAAAACAGCATTATAAGAGTTAATCACCATAAAAAAATAAGCATTAGAAATTCCAGTATTTTGTGATATATACCTTGCACTTCCTTTATATCATATATCATCAAATTAATTCTGGTAAATTATTGGTGGGTTAATTGTTGCATAAATTAACCTGGTATAGCACCTTCTTATTTTATTCATGAAAACATTGCTGATATCCTACATCTTAAGATCTTTTATTATTTACTAATAATGTAATAATGTTTCCACACAAGGGATAAACTCACAGGCTGATGTAGATTTTAAGCAATCTGAAACTTGGGTTTAGTGTTCAGATAGTTACCAATCAGACTACCTAGGTATAAGCAACCTATAGATCATAGTAGTAAGTGTCAGTGTCCAAAGAGTTCAGGAGATGGTTGCAAGCCAATGGCACAATATAGTCAACATAATCATACATCAACATCATCATACCTGGACTGATGTTGAATACTGAATATTGAAAGGTCACTTCTAGTAGCTTGATAACCTTGCATGGTGCTATAGAGACTTTAAAAAATCCCACTGATATTGGCACTGTAATATTTTATTCTGTTACTTTATATATATATTTATTTATTTATATATATATATACAGGGAGTGCAGAATTATTAGGCAAGTTATATTTTTGAGGATTAATTTTATTATTGAACAACAACCATGTTCTCAATGAACCCAAAAAACTCATTAATATCAAAGCTGAATAGTTTTGGAAGTAGTTTTAAGTTTGTTTTTAGTTATAGCTATTTTAGGGGGATATCTGTGTGTGCAGGTGACTATTACTGTGCATACTTATTAGGCAACTTAACAAAAAACAAATATATACCCATTTCAATTATTTATTTTTACCAGTGAAACCAATATAACATCTCAACATTCACAAATATACATTTCTGACATTCAAAAACAAAACAAAAACAAATCAGTGACCAATATAGCCACCTTTCTTTGCAAGGACACTCAAAAGCCTGCCATCCATGGATTCTGTAAGTGTTTTGATCTGTTCACCATCAACATTGCGTGCAGCAGCAACCACAGCCTCCCAGACACTGTTCAGAGAGGTGTACTGTTTTCCCTCCTTGTAAATCTCACATTTGATGATGGACCACAGGTTCTCAATGGGGTTCAGATCAGGTGAACAAGGAGGCCATGTCATTAGATTTTCTTCTTTTATACCCTTTCTTGCCAGCCACGCTGTGGAGTACTTGGACGCGTGTGATGGGGCATTGTCCTGCATGAAAATCATGTTTTTCTTGAAGGATGCAGACTTCTTCCTGTACCACTGCTTGAAGAAGGTGTCTTCCAGAAACTGGCAGTAGGACTGGGAGTTGAGCTTGACTCCATCCTCAACCCAAAAAGGGCCCACAAGCTCATCTTTGATGATACCAGCCCAAACCAGTACTCCACCTTGCTGGCGTCTGAGTCGGACTGGAGCTCTCTGCCCTTTACCAATCCAGCCACGGGCCCATCCATCTGGCCCATCAAGACTCACTCTCATTTCATCAGTCCATAAAACCTTAGAAAAATCAGTCTTGAGATATTTCTTGGCCCAGTATTGACGTTTCAGCTTGTGTGTCTTGTTCAGTGGTGGTCGTCTTTCAGCCTTTCTTACCTTGGCCATGTCTCTGAGTATTGCACACCTTGTGCTTTTGGGCACTCCAGTGATGTTGCAGCTCTGAAATATGGCCAAATTGGTGGCAAGTCGCATCTTGGCAGCTGCACGCTTGACTTTTCTCAGTTCATGGGCAGTTATTTTGCGCCTTGGTTTTTCCACACGCTTCTTGCGACCCTGTTGACTATTTTGAATGAAACGCTTGATTGTTCGATGATCACGCTTCAGAAGCTTTGCAATTTTAAGAGTGCTGCATCCCTCTGCAAGATATCTCACTATTTTTGACTTTTCTGAGCCTGTCAAGTCCTTCTTTTGACCTATTTTGCCAAAGGAAAGGAAGTTGCCTAATAATTATGCACACCTGATATAGGGTGTTGATGTCATTAGACCACACCCCTTCTCATTACAGAGATGCACATCAAGTAATATTCTTAATTGGTAGTAGGCTTTCGAGCCTATACAGCTTGGAGTAAGACAACATGCATAAAGAGGATGATGTGGTCAAAATACTCATTTGCCTAATAATTCTGCACACAGTGTATATATATATATATATATATATATATATATATATATATATATATATGAACAGCCTTTGCAAAGACAAAAACTTGTTTTAGAAATGTAACTGCTTGGGATTTCCTTTATCCCAGATGCATTCAAAATTGTAGATCCCTAGCCTAGCCCATGTTTGTATTGGTCTTTATTTGCCAATCACAACTTGATTCTGTTCTTTTCCCCCCTTGTTACACCATAATCATTATTCACATAATATGATTAATTACAAAGTCATAGAAATGGCTTTATGTAAGACATTGTACTTAAAAGATCTGACTGATATACGATGCCAAGTTCTTAGCTAATACTTTGCTAAAAACACCACATCCGGTGTAATTATTGTTAGGAAATAATTGTAATTTTGTTTTCAATTTTTTTTTTTACATATCGTTAATTACAACATTTGGGGGGGGGGGTGGTTTACAGTATTACAACAAGCTAGTATTCTTGTAAAGTTAGAGTTATTTAAATTCTGGGAATTCTGATATGTTCATATACAGTATATTTTCCAAGTATTTCTAACAGGTTACAACATGCTACTTCAATGTTCAATATTGCATGAAGTTTAGACAGGTTTATACATATTTAATAATTTAATTAAACAGATATTTCTACATTATTCAGTATCTGTTTCAGGATTTTATGGGTACCAAGGAAATACAAAATAAAAAGCATCATATTAAATACTCTGAACAAAAAAAAATATATAGATGGATTGTTGTCTAAATGTTGATGGTTTCTAATAGACATCTAGCGCTATTGTCTTTTTAAATTTTATTTAAGGGCTCAGTTCTGAGTACTCGACATTGAGTTGAGTTCCATGAGGATGTGTTAACATTTGAGTGACATTTCTTTCTATTGATAATAGTGTTTAATCTTTGCTTTGTTTTATAAAGTCCCTGACTAATAATGAAATGTTCTACATTTTTATTTAGATAACTAAATGATAAGTTTTTTAAAGAAAGGAGGAATATAATTTAGGAAACTGTCGTTGTTTGGAACATTATTGTAAATTTAGCTCCAGTTGAAAATGTTGTTATAGCATTTGCCACCAAAATATTAATGGATATTTTCTAAAGAAAAACTGTTGCTAAGCTCTTCAGATGGAATCTTTTGTACACCTTGTGTAAGACATATTCCAGCTTAATATAATGAACATAAAATGAATTACTTCATGAACCATTAATAAATGGACAGCAGGTATATCTTGTTCAAAGTCACTCATTTAAAGCCAATGTGGGACAAACAATGAAAACTCTCCAAGGAAATGAATCTCTGAAAAATCACAAAATGCATTAGACGATGATCAAGTTGATGATCAAGTTTTAATTTTTATAAGCTTTGTTATTATATGTAAGGTTTTTAGGGAAAAAAAATCCACATTGGTTTAATGTAATGCCCCTTATTGAACAGATGTAGGGTCTCAAACAAAACTTTTCATTTAGGGATTACTTAATATCACTCAAAATCCAATAAATCCACAAATCTTTAACAAATCTTTAAGAAATCAAGGTCTCTGTTGTTTTAATCCTTTCTAAATATTCACTATGTTCGCTCATTACTGTTTCGCTATGTTCCATTCTAACCTTTTTAAACCCATGTATTTGAAAGGTTCCCTTTTACTTATATAAAATTGCCATAAACCATTTTAAGTGCTAATTATTATTTTTTTTTCTTTTTGAACCATCAGCCTAAAGTTACCACATAGAGAAGCTCATTGACTTGTGTGATCTGGGTAGCAATTAACCTTTAACATTAAAAAATGCCTTTATTATGACTCTTTTTTTTTTTTTTTTTTTTTTTTTTTACAATTTTTAGTCATGAATGAGCCATCTTTTAAAACAAGTTGTAACTCTATCTTCAGAATGCTTTAGATGTTTTTTTTATTATTTCTCCTCCCTACATTCCTAATTATCATAATAGCATTTCATTTTGTTGTTGTTTAAACGTACGTCTGTGTCTTTTTTTTGGAGAAATAACCCTACATGTGAAGATAACGTTTTTTTTTTCTTTTTTTTTTCTATTTAAAGGGACATGCCACCCACATTTTTTCTTTTATGATTTAGAAAGAGAATGCAATTTTAAACATCTTTCTAATTTACTTATATTATCTAATTTGTTTTATTCTCTTGATATTCTTTGATGAAAAGCATATCTAGATATGCTCACTAGCTGCTGATTGGTTGCTGCACATAGAAGCCTTGTGTGATTGGCTCACCATGTGCATTGCTTTTTCTTCAACTAAGGATATTTAAAAAATGAAGAAAAATAAATAATGGAAGTAAATTGTAATTTTGTTTACATTTCTATTCTCTATCTGAATCATGAAAGAAAGATTTTGGGTTTAGTGGCCCTTTAAGTTAGTGCAAGTAGAGATAACATACAATCATGGTTTGATCAGCTAATTTCCTTCTTGGGCTTAAGTAAAATATGCAATATCAATCAAAGTAATATCTACTTTTTTTTTAAAAAAAAAACTCAAAAACACATTTATCATATTATTTAATTTACTCCTGGAAAATATTTACTGCAGAACATCATTATTTGCATATTCTAAGGTTAGATAAAACACTTACTGAAAGGACCAATGACATATTTAGGAAAACTGTGATGATAATTCAACTGATGTTTACATAATTATTTATGAATTATGTTGGTCAGTTAGACACCAATTATGTTTTTTATGTTTCTTGAAAAAAATGGCATTGGAATAACAGTTAAAAATGTAGTGTTTGACTGAGAAAACCACTATGCCTCAGAGGGACATTCAAGATTGAAATTTGAAATGAACAGAAGACATTTCAAATACATTAATAACATTTTTGGTATATGCTTTTTATAGAAAACTATTAAAAGTTAATTCCGAGAGACTGATACCATGGAAAATACCTTTGCAATAATTTAAAAAGGGTGTACATTACTTAAGGGTACATAAGAACTGTGGGAAAATGTAAAGAATTTTATTTTAGATATGATTACATGCTGCATTATGCATGTTTGTAAAAGTAATAGAAAAAGAAAACCAATCTTGTTCTCCATTGAGGAAGCATATGCTGTACTAAACAAAACAAAAAAACATAAAGCTAGATTATGAGTGGAGCGTAAATGTTTGCACCAGAACGATAAGAGATTTATCACAACGGTTTGCACTCATTGGGCTTACCACTAGTATTATGAGTTGAAAGTAAATGTGAATACACTAGAATAATTACAGCAACTTTAGAACTCTGGTTAACTTTTTGTGAAACATAAAAATGTCACAAAACACATCAACACTCATAATAACACTATCTTGTAAAAATTATTCAAAACACAGATAGCACACAAAAGTTATAGATGCTCAAAGTTAGGAGGTGTCAGGTGTTAGAAAAAAAGGCAGACTAAGGGCTTCAACATAGACATACATACATATACATGTATAAAGATGAATTTGTATGTATGTATATCTACATATGTGTACATATGTATTTATATGTGTCTAAGAGGCCTATTTATCAAGCCGCCAACCGCAAATACGCTGGAATTCCGCAAAAAACGGCAAAAGTAGAAATCTGTGACATAACATATGATCTGCCAGTTTCAGTCTGACACCGATCGATGCTTACGTCACTACAGATGTTCCAAATGCAAATGTGGTACTATCTGACTAATTTTGCTAAATATCAAATAACTACCAGGTACGCATGCCTCTATTCTGGCCCAGTGTACCTGCTTTTCAATCCGCCGCCCTGGAGGCGGCGGATACCATAGGAATCAATGGGAGTCTGAAAGCAGTGAAAGCTTATGTTTTCTGCTGCCCGATATCCCAATGATTCCTATGGGAGAATAAAAGTTATGTTTACACCTAACACCCTAACATGTACCCCGAGTCTAAACACCCCTAATCTGCCGCCCGACACCGCTGCCACCTACATAAAGTTATTAACCCCTATCCCACCACTCCCGGACCCCACCGCAACTAAATAAATGTATTAACCCCTAAACCCCTGGCCTCCCACATCACTAGCACTTACTAAACCTATAAACCCCTAAAGCGCCAGCCCCCCACATCGCCCTAAACTTAACAACCCGCTAACTTTATATCAAATATTAACTCATCCCTATCTTATAATAAATTTAAACTTATCTTTAGATTTAAATTAAACTATATTAAACTAATAATTAACCTACCCTAACTATTATACTAAAATTACATTAAACTATATTCAATTAATAATTAATCTACCCTAACTTTTATACTAAAATTACATTAAACTATATTAAATTAATAATTAATCTACCCTAACTTTTATACTCAAATTACATTAAACTACAAATTAAATTAACTATATTATATATTTAAACACCTAACCCTACTTAAATAATTAAAATCTACACAAAAAAATTACTAAATTACAAAAAACTAACAACTAAGTTACAAAAAATAACAAACACTAAGTTACGCAAAAAATAAACACTAAGATACAAAAAATAAAAAATAAATGATCAAATATTTAAACTAATTATAGCTAATCTAAGGGCCCTATGAAAATAAAAAAGCCCCCCAAATAAAAAACCCTAACCTACAATAAACTACAAATAGCCCTTAAAATGGCCTTTTGCAGGCCATTGCCCCAAAGAAATAGGC
Organism: Bombina bombina; assembly: GCF_027579735.1. NCBI lineage: Eukaryota > Metazoa > Chordata > Amphibia > Anura > Bombinatoridae > Bombina > Bombina bombina. The sequence goes on along the minus strand of NC_069500.1, from coordinate 914,434,793 downwards.
TCTTTTACCTGTAAATAAAAAATACAAATACCCCCCAACAGTAAAACCCACCACCCACACAACCAACCCCCCAAATAAAAATATAATCTAAAAAAACCTAAGCTCCCCATTGCCCTGAAAAGGGCATTTGGATGGGCATTGCCCTTAAAAGGGCATTTAGCTCTATTGCAGCCCAAACCCTAATCTTAAACGAAAACCCACCCAATAAACCCTTAAAAAATCCTAACACTAACCCCAGAAGATTCATTTACAGTTTTGAAGATCCGACATCCATCCTCCAAGAAGCTGTCAGAAGTCTTCATCCAAGCAGCCGAAGTCTTCCTCCAAGCCTGCAGAAGTCTTCACCCAGACGGCATCCTCTATCTTCATCCATCCAGCTCGGAGCGGCTCCATCTTCAAGACATCCAACGTGGAGCATCCTCTTCAATCGATGGCGTCTTTGGAATGAAGGTTCCTTTAAATGACATCATCCAAGATGGTGTCCCTTAGATTCCGATTGGCTGATTTCTATCAGCCGATCAAAATTAAGGTTGAAAAAATCCTTTTGGCTGTTGCAATCAGCCAATAGGATTGAGCTCGCATTCTATTAACTGATTGGAACAGCCAATAGAATGCAAACTCAATCCTATTGACTGATTGGATCAGCCAATAGGATTGAAGTTCAATCCTATTGGCTGATTGTATCAGCCAATAGGATTTTTCCAACCTTAATTAGAATTCTATCAGCCAATCGAAATCTAAGGGACGCCATCTTGGAAGACGTCATTTAAAGGAACCTTCATACCGAAGAAGCCGTCGATTGAAGAGGATGCTCCGCGTCGGATGTCTTGAAGATGGAGCCGCTCTGCACCGGATGGATGAAGATAGAAGATGCCGTCTGGGGGAAGTCTTCTGCGGGCTTGGAGGAAGACTTCAGCCGGCTTTTTGGAGGATGGATGTTGGATCTTCAAAACTGTAAGTGAATCTTCTGGGGTTAGTGTTAGGATTTTTAAGGGTTTATTGGGTGGGTTTTAGTTTTAGATTAGGGTTTGGGCTGCAATAGAACTAAATACCCTTTTAAGGGCAATGCCCATCCAAATGCCCTTGTCAGGGCAATGGGGAGCTTAGGTTTTTTAGATTAGGTTTTTATTTGGGGGGTTGGTTGTGTGGGTGGTGGGTTTTACTGTTGGGGGGTATTTGTATTTCTTATTTACAGGTAAAAGAGCTGATTTCTTTGGGGCAATGCCCCGCAAAAGGCCCTTTTAAGGGTTATTTGTAGTTTATTGTAGGTTAGGGTTTTTTTATTTTGGGGGGGGGCTTTTTATATTTTTATAGGGCCCTTAGATTAGGTGTAATTAGTTTAAATCTTTGATCATTTATTTTTTATTTTTTGTAACTTAATGTTTATTTTTTTGTGTAACTTAGTCTTTGTTATTTTTTGTAACTTAGTTGTTAGTTTTTTGTAACTTAGTAATTTTTTAGTGTAGAGTTTAATTATTTGAGTAGGGTTAGGTGTTTAAATATATAATATGGGTAATTTCATTTGTAGTTTAATGTAATTTTAGTATAAAAGTTAGGGTAGATTAATTATTAATTTAATATAGTTTAATGTAATTTTAAAGGTAAGTTTAAATTTATTATAAGATAGGGATGAGATAATATTTAATATAAGGTTAGCGGGTCGTTAGGTTTAGGGGTTAATAGGTTAATTTAGTTTATGGCGATGTGGGGGGCTAGCGGTTTAGGGGTTAATAGGTTTAATAAGCAGTAGTGATGTGGGAGGCCAGGGGTTTAGGGGTTAATACATTTATTTAGTTGCCTTGGGCTCCGGGAGCGGAGGGATAGGGGTTAATAACATAATGTAGGTGGCGGCGGAGTAGGGGGCAGCAGATTAGGGGTTAATAACATAATGTAGGTGGCAGTGGGCTCCGGGAGTGGCGGAATAGGGGTTAATACATTTAGTTAGTTGTGGCGGTGTTGGGGAGCGGCGGAATAGGGGTTAATAACTTTATTAGAGTGGCGGTGGGCTCTGGGAGCAGAGGGATAGGGGTTAATAACTTTATTTAGTTGCAGCGTGGTCCGGGAGCGGCGGGATAGGGGTTAAACATTTTATTATAGTGGCGGTGCTTAGTGACAGTATACAAATAAAGCTGTGAAAAAGCCGAATAGCAGCGAGATCGATGACTGTTAGGTAACAACAGTCCGCTGCTCATCGCCCCGTACTTGGTGCGCGGCTTTTTGACAGCTTTTTTGTTAAATATGGAGATCGTATTCAGGTCCGCGGCAGCGATGTTAGGCAATGTCAGGCGAGCGTATTGGTGCCGTTGAATGCAGCACAGTTGACGGCTTGATAAATAGGCCTCTATATGTATTTAGAGACATATATACACATATAAACACATAAATACATAAGTTCATATATATAGACCAGCATTGAAACCCTTTGCAGTTAAGTAGATGAAAACAAGTTAAAGCATATTTATGCAATATTAATTTTTAGTAAAGTGTTTAACTATGTATTTATGGTAAATATTTGACATACCAATGTTCTGCACATAGAATATGCACTATGTATTTATAACTAGATATTCCTATATATATATATCTATACCTTTATATAATTTTATATATATAAAGAAAAATACAATCAATTGCTGTGCTACACTGTATCATACAATCCAACAGGGAGTTATACTAAACATTACCCGCTGATAGTATACATGTACAAAAAATACATTACAAACATAACAATATTTCAAAATCTAGAAGCAATACAACTGTAAGTACAAAGAGTTGCTAGAAGATATCACACACAATGGAAATTCAGAAAGTTGTGTTGGGGGTAGAAGAGATCTATTTCCACATCCGTAGGTCACACCTTTTACATGCCAGAGATATTGCTTGTAGGATATCTCATAAAGCGTAGAGATGTGGGGATAATCTCTTAATGATAAGTGTAGGAGAGTTCCATCAGTTCAGCCCCCAAACTGACAAGTCACACGCTGTATCCAAAAATCCTGTCGGGACTGCTGAACAATAATCAATATTACCTATTGATTTGAGTGTGGCGCCGTTCTGCTTTCCTCAACTCCCATATGCGATCCGTATATATATACTGTTTATTGTACCAAAATGCCATCAGATATATGTAGAAATATGTATTTATGAATAAATAGAGCATATTCTACAATGTGAAGAACATTGGAATGTGAAATATCCATATTTTCATGTTAGGTTAACGCTAATGAGAATATGCGATTGGGGTTGCAAGAGACTAGGGTGTTTTTTCCCCACTTTTTTTTCTCCATTTACTTCTATGGGGGAATATGTGAACGCACATATGATCCTAACTTCAGCTTTTTGTGCTAATCGGGTTAGCGTGAGAGCGAAAACAGTTTACTTTCAACTCGTAATACGAGCGCAACCTAATCAGCTTACTTTAACAATACAATTTTTTCCTGTGTATTTTTTATGTTAATAGTTAAATTAATAGTTTGTAGAATTTTTAAATTACGATTTTCATTGTGCACTTTTGTTCTGTATGCATCTCCTTCCAATACGAAAATTCAGTATATGCCCCTTAGCGAGACACCCTGTTTTCTGGGAAAAAAGGGAATTTATATAATTCCACCAGTGAAATATAAGTACTGGGGAGCATTCTTATAGAATCTCACCAGCCCAGAGACCTTTAGATAATTGGCCCCTAAGTCAGGTAAGAGTATGGAAATATGAAAAATATTATTAAAAATAAAGGCCAAATGATCAAAAAAATGCTGCATGGAGAGAAACCATGGAAAATCTTTGTTGTTTTTTTGAGCATTATATTGTAATGTAGATGTTTCTCCTTCATATCCAGAACCCTGCATAGTGAGATAAACAGCTCTAGAGCTAAAATTTGACTTTCTAATTTTTTTTTAGAGGGACCTCTCAGTTCTTACTGAACTAGATCATCCTACCAGAGCAGAGAGCTTTAGGTCATCAGGTCTCATACAGAAGAAGATACAGCACAAGAAATTGTTATAAACATTATTTAAATAAATTAGTGAAATAAGAAAAAGTACCTAAATTATTACGAATGCTCTGTGAAATTAATAATAGATTATCTAGTGACAACTTTGAAGTTAAAGTATATTTAATGCATTATTTATTACCCTCTGACTATAATTGCTCTTAAACATTTTTGTTTTTGAGCTTTTTTTTTTATATAGAAAAGAAACTGCCACTAATACATTGTTGCATCATACAAGTGCTCATGCACCTAGCACTTTAAAAGCAATCCCCAAAGGGGAATTCATAAGGCTGAGACACAATTGTTCTAACACTGAAACCAACAAACAAGAATCTGCTAGCTTAGCAACCAAACTTAGAAGCAGAGGTTACAGTAGTGGATCTAGTAAGAAAGCACAAATGCAAGTTTTAAATACCAAATGAAGAGAATTGCTTCAACCTAAAATCAAAGCTACTGATAACACTATTCATTGATAACCGTTATAATCCTCAAATCAAAGAAGTAATAAAAACTATTTTGTAAAATGATACATTTCTAGCTAGCCAAGTAGGCAGGAGAGTACAAGTAGGATACAAAAGCTCTAAAAATCTACGGGATACTCTAGTTAAAAGTAATTTAATTAACAATCCTAAAATGCCTGCCAAAGCTAAAGGCATGTACCCATGCAGTACATGCTCTCACGTATGGAAAATCCAGGGCATAAAAGACAGGTATAATCATTTTCATACTTTACCCAATTATTTTTCCTGTACCACTATTGGCATAATATACATATTAAAATGCCCTTGCAATCTAATTTATACAGGGATGACAACTAGACAGGTTAGCAAACGCATTTAAGAACATTGCAGAAATATACTAAATGTTCCAAAAGATTTATTTAGCTATTACCAGTGTAGCTAAACATTTCAATCTAAAACACACCAACAATGATAAACATCTGTAAAATCGCTGGAATCCAAAAAGCCACCTTAGGCATCAGAGGCAATCTGGAACACCTATTATTACAGATGGAATGCAAGTGGATTCATCTTCTGAACTGTATAAAACCTTTTGGATTAAATGATTTTAATAACTTTGGTGTATATCTTTAAATAATTCATAATATTATTTTGGGTCTCAAATAGATTAAACATGTTTCTTTTCACATGTACACCTAAGGTCACAACTTGGGTATAATTTTTCACATTTTTTATAATACACATGATCTAAATCCCACTTTCAACTTAATTCTAGCTACTTATCTAGCTCTATTTTCTCAATCATGCACAATTTATTCATACACAACATTCCATCAAATTGTATTACTCATTCTATAGCACTTAGTAATAATATTTCTCTCTTTTTATTATCAGCATTTTTTACTAATATCACTTCAATTTTTGCTTCACTTTCTTAATCACTTTAGATTTATTCTATTCTCTCCTACATAGATGAACTATTCACTTATTTTAATTCATTTTATTTCACTTTAGTTGATTCGAAAAAGATAATTTTAAATAACACGATAAGACCCTGGCGTATGTTTGAAAATATATTTAATATATCTATCAGCATATAGAGCATTTAAGATATCACTTCTAACTTATCATTCTTCCAAGTTTTATATTTAAACATGTCGCTCTTACATTACCAATACAAATGCTTTGCTAAACAAGTAAGCAGCTAGTCTGGGGCATTATTTACTATAAATCTTTGTATCATTCTAAAACTTACATCTAATCTTCCATATGTTTTAACCTAAAGAATGGCAAAACACAATTTATATTGCCAGCTATTATTAATACAACTCAATATGTCAAATAAGACACAATCGTATATAGTATCTCTTACAAAAGAAAATAATACACCAAAGTTTGTTTGAATTCTCTCAATATATCATGACAGGTAAGTTTCCCCTGCATGAACCATTGCATAGCATGTGGAGGCAAATCTCAATATAACTGCATTGAATACAACTATACATCAAGTTCTTATCACCTAATATAATATAATAGCAAACCCGCAACTTTAATGTATATAAACATCGTTATAAGATCTGCTCATCCCTCACAGCAGGCGTGTACGCTTTTCCCACATCAATACTAAACATGACGATAACAGCAGTAAACCTTTAGTAGATAGAATACAATACAATAGAAAACAATCATAGCTCTGGATACCTTCTGACCTCCAAGTAGGCGTGTTTCTAACTTACATAAATATCGTCAATTTGCAGCCCGGCACACCCCCTCTCAGGAAGTATAATGTGAAACGCGACCGTGTCAGGGGTCTTGTGTGTGTGTATTTTAATGAGCTCTCTGCTTGGCCTGTGTCCAGCCTTAAATTATATGTTTGTTCATCCAAAAATGGGTTATGGGATTTAAGATATCTGCCTAAGGGGGTATTTGATAGTGATTTATCACCGCTCAGCAATGACATTAATATAAGACGATAGTTTAAACTTATTATTGTTACTCACTAATTGCAATCTGTACCTGCAGTGACTTTCACAAACCTCATCCCCCCTCCCCCCCACTCACCATATAAATCTATCCCTAGTTATAAACTTTATTCAGTAGTAGAACAAGCATCTTAGTAAATAATTGTTGGCTGCCTGGCAGAGAAGTGTTTTTAATTGTCTCATGGCAGAATTTTTCTGAGTATAATAAAGCTGTATTTTACTTAATACCTGAATAAAAGTTACATTTTAATATACACTGTATGTTCCTTGTGCTTACAGGATTTTCTCTGTGTACCTATCTATAAATAGGTTATTTGTGTATGCTTATACAAAATTATGCTGTAGCACACATTTGGATGTTGACTCCTTGAATACCTAAGATAATTCAGACAAACAAGTCCACCCAAAAGACATAAAAATTACAGTGTTTCCCAGGACCATTCTTTTCTCTTTATTACACAACATATTTTGTTGTCTGTCCTTGCAACAGACTGTGGAGACAACATAACAACTCTATTAAGGGAGGATACTGCAATATGATTAGCACTTCTCTTTTTTCTTACTATATTCACTCTGAGTTCAGTGTCTCACTACACAAATGCTTTTATACCTTATCCATGTAGTCCTGTTGGTTCTACTTCATTTGGAATATTAAATGTAATGAAAAAAAAAGCATGCTGGAAAAGTGCACCATGCACAGAGCTCAAGACAGCGGAACTCCAACTGTGCACAAAAACAAATTTATTTATTAAAAAAATGTCACTTTAAAGATAAAAATCATTGTATACGTATTTTTATTTTACAATGGCACTAAAAAAGTTACATACATCTCCCTTCATACCAAGTTGCCAAAACTATTATACCCCCCCAAAAAATCACCTTATTTTCAAACTTATGTTTTCAGTTACCTGAGTCACTTCAAATTTGGGGTTTATCAATCACGTCTTATGAGTATTGGGCAAAATGTTCCTAAGGTTTTAGAAAATGAAGAGCAATGCTTTAAATCTACTCACACATCTTTACCTTTGATTAAAAAAATATTATATTATAATTTATACCAATTTATCTTTTCTGTTTATCTGATATTACTTATTCCCTTTCTAAATTCTCGTTCTTATCATTCACTCACTTTTCCTCATTTCTGAGGAAAGTATATCATTTTTATTACATTGTTACACACTTAATATTGCAGAAGAAATTGTTTTTATACTAACGTGTCCTTCTATGTTGTTTTTAGAAGTGAAGGAGAAAGCAGGATTTATTACACCAGTTCCAGGAGGTGTTGGACCAATGACCGTTGCAATGCTCCTAAAGAACACTTTAATGGCTGCCAAGAAACTAATATACTAGATGTGTGGCTAAATATTCAGAATGAAGGACTATGCAATCGCATATTGTTTTACTAGTGATCTGATGCATGGATTACTATATCTTGAGTAATAATTAAGGATGGGTGCATATTTTGCAACATTCGAAAAATGATTTTTTTTTTAACACATTCATTCATTTTGAATGTCTGCACAACATTCTAACATTCGTTTAATGTAATAGTATTTCTAATGCTATCTTTAAATGTAATATTCAATTTGAATGTTTCTAATTCAAATATTGTATAATTCAAATCGAATTATGCAATATTCGAATTAGAAAAAATTTGAATCAATATATTTGTAATAGTATTTCTAATGCTCTCTTTAAATGTAATATTAAAATTATGCAATAATCTAAATAGAAAAATTTGAATCAATATATTTGTATCTATTATGTATCAATTTACTAAATTCCCTACCACATGAACTACTGAATTGCTGAATAGTATTTGCTAAATCAAATGTTACATTAGAAATTTCGAATTATGGAAGTTTAATCTAATTATGAACATTCGAAAATTAAAGTAACTTTCGAAAACCGGAAATAACATTTGATTACCAAATTCGAATGGATTTTTGATCTTATCAGCATTCGATTGTTCAAAACTAATGTCCACATGACTATTCCTTCTACCAAGCGAATTGCATTATTGCCAAATTCGCCCATCCCTAGTAGTAATATTTGTGAATTTCTCTAGTTTAAACCAAACTCAGGGGCAAGTTTATGATTGTTAAAAGAAAAACATGCATATAAAATACACATTTTAAAACATTTTTTTTAATTTAGTAATTTCTCAGGTGTTCTCTTGTCTAATTTATCTTTCAAACATTTATTTTGTTAAAATGTTTAGATATGCTTTATTTTTATTTACAGAACTATTTTTGAACATTTAATTTAAGCTGCATGGTGTTTTATATATTTAATATACTCTGTATTTTTTCATTTATTTTTTTAATATTGTTTTGTTATCACTGCTGTAATTTATAATATGGGATGAATGAGAGAAATCCATGACTGAGTTTACATTGTCAGTCTGTAAACTTAGCCATAAGTGTTACAATTTTTGTATGATATTAGGAGTAACCATTTTTATTTAACATTTAGCAACTTGGTAGTTTTTAGAACAAAACTAGCATCAGGAATGTTATAGGTATAGAAATTGAAGCAAGGCAAGTATGCACTGGCAAGTATGCGCATTATGCTTAAACTCTGTGAAACAGCTGATGCTACGTCACAGGATGTGACGTGGGTTCTCTACTTTCATAGGTTCGCCAATTTCTCGGAACACCGGCATTTGTTTTGGGCAAATATTGGATTCTAATTAGTTACTGTTATCTTCTATGGGAACAGCTAATATAGACAATTAATTTTAACAAAACTCTTACATTATAGGATTCAAACAATTAAAATAACCTTTTTTTTAATGTTAAAAGAACATACATTTAGTGATTGACCGGCTGCCGAAGAAATCAGTCATTAATAATACTATGGCAGAATATATATATATATATATAACATTTTATAAATATAAACTGGACATTGTTTATATATAAAATATTATCAATCAGCATTCAAGTGATTTTAAAGGGACAGTAAATACATTGAGATTTTTAAATGAAATATTGTTATGTGTAACGTAACAACTTTGCAATATATTTGTATTATTTATTTTGCTCCCTATTTATGTAATTTAGCTTGGAATATTGAGCAATTTCATTCTTTTCATATTCTGAGAATTAGAAAAGCTGACTTAACTCCAACTCTGCTACATATCTTTCACTAACTGGCTTTAACTGATAACTGCAAAACAGAGTACTTAGTACTTTGTTGTCTGCAGACTAAAGCCCAGATTGGCTCCTACAAATAGTGGGTGGAGTTTGGCTATTGAAAAATAATTGCAGTAAAAAGGATGTTTATTTTAAAAACGTTAAGATGACTGATGTTATTCTATAACATAACACAAATGTCTTTCACCAAGATTACAAGTTTTGTATTATGGTGTGGTACGGCTATACCGCTGAAAAATTGGCCATTGTTCGTGGAATGTGAAGTCGCAGTAGTATAGCTATACTGCAAGCATTTTAGCCTGTAACACAACTATTTATTCCGCACTCAAAAAATGACGTTTGAGTGCGGTATTTCCATACCGCTGTATTACAGGTTGTGCAGTCCGGCTAAAATACTTGCGTTATAGCCTATACCACCCTGATCAATACCGCGATCTGAGACCAGTAGTTATGGATTTTGCAAAACAAAAATGTTTCACAAAACTCATAACTAAAATGTTACAAAGTACACTAACACCCATAAACTACCTATTAACCCCTAAACCGACAGCCTCCCGCATCGCAAATACTATATTAAACTTACTAACCCTTAACCCGCCGCCCACCCACATAGCCAACACTATATTAAGCTAATAACCCCTAAACCGCCGGCCCCCTACATCACTACTACTATAATAAACCTATTAACCCCTAAACCGCCCCCACACATCACAACTAAAAAACTAAACCTATTTACCCCTAAACCGCCGCCCCCACTTTGCAACATACTAAATTAAACTATTAACCCCTAAATTTACAATAATAATACATTTACTATATAACTATCTTTAAATAAATAAAAACTTACTTGTGAAATAAAAAAAACTAAGCTTAAACTATAAAGTAACCTAACGTTACTATTTTAAAACAATAAAATTAACGAAAAATAAAAAACCTAAATTACATTTTAAAAAAAAAATACATAAAAATAATAAACAAAATTATCCAAAATAATAACAATTAAACCTAATCTAATACCCCTATGAAAACAACAAAAACAAAAACAAACAAAAAACACCCCCTAACCTAACAATAAACTACCAATCGCCCTTAAAATGGCCTTTTGTTTATTGTTTTTTTTAACCTTAGAGGTTTTTTTTTGTAATTTTAGAGTTTTTATTTTTTTGTAATGTAATTTTTTAATTTTTTCGTAGTGTTAGGATTTTTTTAATTTGTAATTTAGGTTTTTTTATTTTTCGTTAATTTTATTGTTTTAAAATATAATTGTTAGGTTACTTTATAGTTTAAACTTTCACAGGTAAGTTTTTATTTATTTAAAGATAGTTATATTGTAAATTTAATTTAAAATTTGGGGAGTGAGGTTTAGGGGTTAATAGATTAATTTAGTGTGCTGCGATTTGGGGGGGCGGCAGTCTAGGGGTTAATAGGTTTATTTTATTAGTAGCGATGTTGGGGGGGCCAGCAGTTTATGGATTAATAGGTTTATTTATTGTCTGCAATGTCTGGGGGTAGGGGATTAGGTATAAATCATTTTATTTAGTGTTGGCGATATCGGGGAGTGGCAGATTAGGGGTGTTTAGACTAGGGGTTTATGTTTTTTCCCCATAGACATCAATGAGGTTGCGTTACGGCAATTGCCATTCCGCAATCACAGGTGTTAGTTTTTTTCTGACACTTTCTCCCCATTGATGTCTATGGGGAAAAGCGTGCATGAGCATGTAAAGTCAGGACTTGGGTTTTGTGCGGTATGGAGCTTATCGCACCATACCGTACAACAAGAAAAGTTTTTTCAGTAACTTGTAATGGCAGCGCTATGGAAAGTGTAATAACGCAATTTTTTTTGCGTTATTTACACACCCGGTATAGCGCAAAACTTGTAATCTTGGTGTTTGTAATTAAAAGGGGCTAGGTTTCAAGTAATGCTTTTTTTTTTTTTTTGTGAAAGCAAAAACTCCACTAGGATTTTCATTTTAGTGCTTTTCGGGTTGCATTCCTATTACAAGTTCCAAAAATACTAATTTTGCGCTTGCGTTAACCCGAATAGCGTGGAAAACTAAACTTACATTTCCGCGTGCACATGCATGTTTTCCCCAATAGGGTTTAAAGGAGAAAAAAACTAACATCAAAGATTGAGCAAACACCGTCGTCTTTTCACATTCCCCTTAAAATCAATAGAGAAAAATAATTATTGAAAAAAAACAACATAACATTAGCAAATGTGAAATATTAACAGTAAATGCATAGTTTAAATATTTATTAAGTATGAATATTGCATAAATATGTTTTATCATGTTTGTATCTGCTTAATGGCAAAGGGCTATAATACACTTATATATATATATATATATATATATATGTTTATATATGTGTACATAAATATTAATGTTTTTATATGTGTATATGTGACTGTAAATACATTTATACACATATAAATACATTCAAAAAAGGATAAAGTAAAGGGACTCCTAGGGATAAGTGTGTATTAAGCCACCATGTGGAAATCTATTCCATTCAACCCCTTATGCAGGTTTAAAAAACAGTTCACTGTATCAAGCAGCAATATCCAAACACAGAATGCATAAACATCCCCTCAAGCAGTGTTAGCAGAGATAAAGTTCATCACAGTAGGCAGGTGAGTCTCATATACGGCAGCTGAGGATGCGTCACCCTCATATACACAATGCGGTGTTGCCACAGGATATCTATAATAATCCCCAAACAGCTAGTAGCTGTGTAACTCACCACTCTTGCTTGTAGTTACGGTCTTACAACCTGTGTAGAAAGATCCTGCTATGTGCTCCGTGATCCACGGCATCTAAGACAGCCCTGATGCCACTATCCAGCCGGTTCCGGTCATGTGATGAGCGTCGGGCGTCACAGCCAATGGAATAAATTAGCCTACCAGGAGGCTTGCAGAGTTCAACGTCGGAGGGGATGCCCAATGTAAAGAGGAAAAGGGGGAGTGGAATAGAGGCACGCTCCTGATGCAGCCCAGAGCGCTGGAAAGATTAGGCACAAAACGAAAAAATGATATCCAGGCTGCAGTTAAAAACAAAGTCTTTATTAAATTCCACTTGGGATAAAAAATGATGATAAGACAGGGGGATCCAGCATATCAGTGTAACCAAAGAAGTTCCGCTAACATGTTTCGGTAAAAACCGTAATCATATCATTTTACCGAAACATGTTAGCGGAACTTCTTTGGTTACACTGATATGCTGGATCCCCCTGTCATATCATCATTTTTTATCCCAAGTGGAATTTAATAAAGACTTTGTTTTTAACTGCAGCCTGGATATCATTTTTTCGTTTTGCATATAAATACATTAATATATATATGTACACATATATAAACATATATATATATATATATACACATACATATTGATCTTTAGACATGTATATGTATGTCTTAATGTTAAAGCCATTTGCCTGCCTTTTTTTTTCTAACACCCGAGATCTCATATCTTCGATCCCTTATAACTTTTTTGCGCAATATTTTTTAAATAATCTTTATTAGACAGCATTAATATGAGTGTAATTGTACTTTGTAATGTATTTTTAAAGTGTTTTATGCAAATTTTTTGTTTCGTAAAACAGTTAACCAGAGCTCTGAGATTGTGATAAGGATTGAAGCAATTTTGCTCCACTTGTAATATCAACAAAATTAGAATGGCTCGCAAAAACATGGATGTGCTAGAGCAAAACTGGTTATCATCTAGCCCAATGTGTTTGCTGTCCCTTTAATTAATATGTGTGTGTGTTTATGTTTTGAAAATGTTTTCTAAATGTAAATGGATTTTTGACCATTTATGCCTAGTAGAGAAAAACACAAACTTGAGTTCATTAATGACAGAATATGACAAGCTAAAAGTAAGTAATAGGATGGCTGTAAACATGCAGCTAATCAAAATGCCATAAGTGATTCTCATATATGATACAGTCTGATAAATCCATTAACGGGACAGTCTAGTCAAAATTAATCTTTCATGATTCAGATAGGGCATGCAATTTTAAACAACTTTTCAATTTACTTTTGTCATCAAATTTGCTTTGTTCTTTTGGTATTCTTAGTTGAAAGCCCTTGAAGGCTGCCTCTTATCTTAATGCTTTTGACAGTTTTTTATAGTTAGATGGCATTAGTTCCTGTGTAGCATATAGATAACATTGTGCTCACGCCCATGGAGTTAGCTAATCAATGGTAAGATGTGTGAACTTCAGTTTCATAAAATAACATGAGAAATGGTGAAACTGGAAAGGCTGATGAAGCTGGAGTGTATTTTGTTCATTGTCTAGATTATTACAGAAGCTTGATTATGTCTGAAGTCTGATTGGATACTAAAAGGGGACCAGGTAAACATGTTTTTAGTGAATTAGAATGTTGTGTAAATTGTTATATTTTGTCTGAATCATGAAAGAAAAGAAATGTCATGTCCCTTTACTAATAATGTAAAAATCCAATTTCAATTCAACTGCTAAGATGTAAAGATATCTTAGGTCATTACTTTACCTTATAGGGACATTAAACACTTTAAGATTGGAATATTATGTCTAGTATAAAAAAAATTGCAATATGCTTTCAAAATGTATAATTAATTCAGAAAATGTAGGTCTTCCCAATTCCTGCTAGAAATTTAAGTGCAGACTCCAGACTTAAAGGGATAGTAAACCCAAATGTTGTCTTAGAGAGCATGTAATTTTTAGCAACTTTCTAATATACTCCTATTATCAAATTTTCTTTGTTCTCTTGGGGCCCCATCCGATAAGCAGCGTCGCCCGCAAAAGCCGTCAACGCCGGTTTTTGCGCGGGTTTGGTATCCTATATACAACGCGCCTATAAATGTGGCACGTATATTTCACCCATCAGACGTAGTTTTCTCCCCCATAGACTAACATATAAAACCCGTGCAATTTGGTATTCAATATCCAGCGCAAGGCCTTACGTGGCGAAAAAGGAGAAAACTTACTCCATTTTCACCTCGCCATAAAATGCAGCCATGGCAGGCCTTGTACTGAGTATGGGAGCACCGTAACTCCCTAAAATGCCTACAAAAAAAAAACTAACACCTAACGCATGCGCAATGTCTATCTACCTGTCAACCGCAATCCCCCACCGCAATACCTAATAAAGTGTTTAACCCCTAAACCGCCACTCCCGGACCCCGCTGCCACCTACATTAAATGTATTACCCCCTAATCTGACCCCCCTACACCGCCGCCACCTACATTAAATATATTAACCCCTAATCTGACCCCCCTACACCGCCGACACCTACATTAAATATATAAACCCCTAATCTGACCCCCCTACACCGCTGCCATTTACATTAAATATATTAACTCCTAATCTAACCCCCCTACACCGCCGCCACCTACATTAAATATATTAACCCCTAATCTGACCCCCCTACACCGCCGACACCTACATTAAATATATAAACCCCTAATCTGACCCCCCTACACCGCTGCCATTTACATTAAATATATTAACTCCTAATCTGACCCCCCTACACCGCCGCCACCTACATTAAGTATATTAACCCCTAATCTGACCCTCCTACACCGCCGCCACCTACATTAAATGTATTACCCCCTAAAGTCTAACCCTAACACCCCCTAACTTAATTATTATTTAAATAAATCTAAATAATATTAATATTATTAACTAAATTATTCCTATTTAAAACTAAATACTTACCTATAAAATAAACCCTAAGATAGCTACAATATAATTAATAATTACATTGTAGCTATTTTAGGATTTATATTTATTTATTTATTTATTTTTATTTATATTTATTTTACAGGTAACTTTGTATTTATTTTAGTTAGGTACAATAGCTATTACATAGTTAATAACTATTTAATAGCTACCTAGTTACAAAATTACCTGTAAAATAAATCCTAATCTAAGTTACAAATACACCTAACACTGCACTATCAATAAATTAATTAAATAAATTAATTAAAGGGACATAATACTTATATGCTAAATCACTTGAAACTGATGCAGTATAACTGTAAAAAGCTGACAATATCACCTGAGCATCTCTATGTAAAAAAGGAAGATATTTTACCTCACGATCTCCTCAGCTCAGCAGAGTAAGTTCTGTGTAAAAAGTTATACTCAGCTGCTCCCAGCTGCAGATAAAAAAAAAAAAAAAAAATGAAGGAATGAACAGCAGCCAATCAGCATCAGCAGTGCTGAGGTCATGAACTCTTTTACTGTGATCTTATGAGATTTGACTTACCTCTCATGAGATTTCATAGTAAGCTGAATAGGGAAATAATATGAGAGTGCACGAGGCTCATCCCCTAAGCTGTCCCAGGACAGACACACTAAAATGCTGCTTAGAAATCCTTTACAATGGGATGTGGCTACTGAGGAAATTTTGAGGTAAAATATCTTTCTTTTTTACATAGAGATGTTCAGGAGATATTTTCTAGTCAGCTTTTTACAGCTATACTGCATCACTTTCAAATGTTTAAACATTTGGGTATTATGGCCCTTTAACTACAATTACCTAAAATACAATTAAATAAACTAAACTATATTACAAAAAACAAACACTAAATTACAAAAAATAAAAATATATTACAAGAAGTTTAATCTAATTACACCTAATCTAAGCCCCCTAATAAAATAAAAAAGCCCCCCAAAATAATAAACTTTCCCTACCCTAAACTAAATTACAAATAGCCCTTAAAAGGGCCTTTTGCGGGGCATTGCCCCAAAGTAATCAGCTCTTTTACCAGCCATTAAAATGGCTTTTTGAGGGGCATTGCCCCAAAGTAATCAGCTCTTTTACCTGTAAAAAAAGAAATACAATACCCCCCCAACATTACAACCCACCACCCACACACCCCTACTCTAAAACCCACCCGATCCCCCCTTAAATAAACCTAACACTACCCCATTGAAGATCACCCTACCTTGAGCCGTCATCACCCAGTCGGGCCGAAGTCTTCATTCGATCCGGGCACAAGTGGTCCTCCAACCGGGCAGAAGTCTTCATCCGATCGGGGCAGAAGAGGTCCTCCATCTGGCAGAAGTCTTCATCCAAGCTGCATTTTCTATCTTCATCCTTCCGGCGATGAGCGGCTCCATCTTGAAGACCTCCGGCGTGGAATATCCATTTCGGCCGACGACTACCCGACGAATGGCTGGTCCTTTAAATGACGTCATCCAAGATTGCGTCCCTCTAATTCCGATTGGCTGATAGGATTCTATCAGCCAATCGGAATTAAGGTAGGAAAAATCCGATTGGTTGATTTAATCAGCCAATCGGATTGAAGTTCAATCCGATTGGCTGATTGGATCAGCCAATAGAATTGACATTGCATAAATAGGAATAATTTAGTTAATAATATTAATATTATTTAGATTTATTTAAATAATAATTAAGTTAGGGGGTGTTAGGGTTAGACTTAGGTTTAGGGGGTAATATGCATTCAAAATGTATAATTAATTCAGAAAATGTAGGTCTTCCCAATTCCTGCTAGAAATTTAAGTGCAGACTCCAGACTTAAAGGGATAGTAAACCCAAATGTTGTCTTAGAGAGCATGTAATTTTTAGCAACTTTCTAATATACTCCTATTATCAAATTTTCTTTGTTCTCTTGGGGCCCCATCCGATATGCAGTGTCGCCCGCAAAAGCCGGCAATGAGGGTTTGGTATCCTATATACAGCACCGCATATAAATGCAGCACATATATTTCACCCATCAGGCCTTGTGCTGAGTATGGGAGCACCGTAACTCCCTAAAATGCCTACAAAAAAAAACTAACACCTAACGCATGCGCAATGTCTATCTACCTGTCAACCGCAATCCCCCCCCAATAAAGTGTTTAACCCCTAAACCGCCGCTCCCGGACCCCGGCGCCACTTAAATTAAATATATTACCCCCTAATCTGACCCCCCTACACCGTGCCACCTACATTAAATATATTAACCCCTAATCTGACCCCCTACACTGCCGCCACCTACATTAAATATATTAACCCCTAATCTGACCCCCCTTCACCGCCGCCACCTACATTAAATATATTAACCCCTAATCTGACCCCCCTACACCGCCGCCACCTACATTAAATATATTAACCCCTAATCTGACCCCCCTATACCGCCGCCACCTACATTAAATATATTAACACCTAATCTGACCCCCCTACACCGCCGCCACCTACATTAAATGTATTACCCCCTAAAGTCTAACCCTAACACCCCCTAACTTAATTATTATTTAAATAAATCTAAATAATATTAATATTATTAACTAAATTATTCCTATTTAAAACTAAATACTTACCTATAAAATAAACCCTAAAATAGCTACAATATAATTAATAATTACATTGTAGCTATTTTAGGATTTATATTTATTTTACAGGTAACTTTGTATTTATTTTAGCTAGGTACAATAACTATTAATTAGTTAATAACTATTTAATAGCTACCTAGTTATATTATAATTACAAAATTACCTGTAAAATAAATCCTAATCTAAGTTACAAATACACCTAACACTGCACTATCAATAAATTAATTAAATAAATTAACTACAATTACCTAAAATAAAATACAATTAAATAAACTAAACTATATTACAAAAAACCCCCCACTAAATTACAAAAAATAAAAAAATATTACAAGAAGTTTAATCTAATTAAACCTAATCTAGGCCCCCTAATAAAACAAAAAAGCCCCCCAAAATAATAAAATTTCCCTACCCTAAACTAAATTACAAATAGCCCTTAAAAGGGCCTTTTTGTGGGGCATTGCCCCAAAGTAATCGGCTCTTTTACCAGCCCTTAAAAGGGCTTTTTGCAGGGCATAAAAAAAGAAATACAATACCCTCCCCCCAACATTACAACCCACCACCCACACACCCCTACTCTAAAACCCACCCGATCCCCCCTTAAATAAATCTAACACTACCCCATTGAAGATCACCCTACCTTGAGCCGTCTTCAGAATGAGGGGGAACCCCAGGCGCCTACCCTAAGGAGGCTAGGTGAATAAAAATATGAAAATATGAAATCTAAACTTCAGTGTTGTTTAAAAATTGTGTTTTAATACATATGATTGAATGTTTTACAAATTAAAACAAGTTTACATACAAAACTTCATGGATCCATGATGAATAACAAATAGAGTTAAAAATGAAATAAAAATGAAGTAAAAATAATGAGATAATACTTGAGCAATAATATACAGTAGCAGCAATGAGGAAGTAAAAGCAGTTGCAGACAATTCTTAGTAAAACTTCTCAAAATTAAAATCAAGGTGAAAAAAATTATTGGGGAAAAAAAATGTGAAAAAATGTGATTTTTTTTTAAAAAATTGTAAAAAATATGTGGAAAAAAACTCCTCAAATTGATTTCCAAAATAATAATGGTGGAAGTCTAAAAAGTAGTCCTATTTTTAATCCGGTGGCTGAAAATCCCAAATAGCAGTGAAAATAGTGTATCCAAACTGGTATCAAATCCGTGCAAATGATACAAACTTAAGTGTAGAAAATGTCACAATAAAAAATAAGTGTAGAAAATGTCACAATAAAAAATAAAAAATAATGTTTAAAAATGGAATGTGAGTGCTCCAATATTCTTCAAAATGCTTCTCTTCCAAAACAAATCTTCAAATCAAATTAGAATGAAACAATAAGATAAAAAGCGAAAAAATGAAAAGCGAAAAAATGACCTGTGGAAAGAGAAGAAAAAAATATAGTGTAGATTGTCCTAAAAGTTTAGCAAACAATAAAATAAGGCTTACCAGTGCTGGTCAACGCGTTTCGGCCCGTGCTAGGCCTTTCTCAAGACTGGTTTTGGTTTACAAATGGTAGCCTTATATAGGGTGTTTAACCGGATGTAGTTTAATGTTTACTTCCGGTTTGCCGAAATTGATTATTTTTTGGCTAGATGTTCTTAGACTTTATCTAATTGTGTGTAATTCTATTATCTTAATTTAACACAATAAAATGCTTCCTCAGCTTAATCTATGTTATTAAAGGGTTTTGTTTCTCCCTTCCTAGTACCTCCGTGAGTTACGTGACGTCACTTCCGGTCTAGGTAATTTTACGATAAGTTTGTATAGATCGTGTTATCAAATTGGGTAATATATGTTATAATGGAGGTGGGGTGGTTAAGTCGATTATTCTTTTTTCTTCGTTCCTTACTATTTTGGGTTTCTTTTAGTTTTCTAAAATTAGGTCCGTGATCGGACCGACCTGATTGGTCATGACGTCACGGCCTCGGGTTGGCGCCTTTGATTGGCTCTAAGAAGTGGGTTTGCCTAATCCTGCCTTGTTATTGGTGTGTTTGCGGGCTATGTTAATGGCCCTGATTAGAGGCGTGTGAGTGCTCTATCGTTCTTATTGGATATAAGGATTACGTTAATCCTAATAGTAGTGAGATGGTATTATATAATATTAATCTTCTAGGGATTTCTTTTGGGGAATTGTTTGTCTCTATGTTAGGATGTCAGATGTAAATATCGTATCTGTTTGTTCACAATAAATTTTGTGGAATTATGGGGATGTCAATAGTAGTATATTTTTAAAGTGTGGAGGGAACATTTCTTGTTCTATTAAGTGGTATGTCACTTTATTGAAAATATTCGTCAATGGAAAAGGGAACCTTTTGTGAATAAGGAACAATTTTTGTATATATAACCTGGGAGGTAGAGTTTGGTTTTAAATGTGACCAATTGAGTGACTCAGTGGCGATACTATATAGACGTATAGTGATCTGATTTAAAATTGATGACCAGGAGGAGGGGAGTTAGACCCTATATTCCCTTTCTTTATACCTAATGGTGGGGGATATTTTCAAAAGCACTATATGCTTTTAGAGGTTTGGTTGTGTATTTTGAAAAAGAGCTCGGAATTCTGTAATTTGAAATATTCTTCTTAGAAAGGATTCTGCTTTTTAGGGTATCTTTTCTCGTTTCATTGGTCCCTTTTGGTGGTGGCAACGTGAATAGGGGATGTTATCATACTTTCCTCTTATTCTAATTATTACCAAAAATAAGATTATAGAATAAAAAGAGATATGTGTACTTTTACCTGAATTCTACTTTGTGTTTCTTATCATTATGAACCTTTACTAGTTATCTATATGCGTCTTTCTCATTAGAATAGATAGTTCATTACTATGAGGAAACTGGATGGGATGTATAATCCCTATAGAACTTTTATGTGGGCTTTGGAGACATTAAGGTTTGGGGACTTAGAGCGGAACTTAGGTTTTTGTCTAACCAGGGTGTAACAGTGTTCTCATTTATCTTTTTCACTTCTTGCGTGTTTCTTGATGTTTCTTATCAGAGCTTGAATCGTGGGATGCAATTTGAGAGAGAGTGTTTTGGTCAAAGGGGATTCATTTTGTGGAGAGTCTATTTTTGATTCAGAATGTCTGGTATAGTCAGGACATATTGAAAAGATGCGATAAATCTTCTTTATTATTAAGACCTCTTGGGTGCAGACAATCTAGGTTAAAGATCCACCTGGATTCTGCTGTGAGGAATCTTTTCTCATAATTCCCTCCTCTCCAATCCTTTTTGATCTTTTGTATCCCTAGAAAGGTAAGTTCTTTAGTATTACCTTTATGTTTCTCTGCAAAGTGTTTATATAAGGCTGTGTCTACATTTAATTTTTCAATCAGTAGCAGATGTTCTCGCATCCTGTCCTTTAGGGTTCTGGAAGTTTGACCCACATATTGTAGGCCACATGAGCATTGAAGCATGTAGATGATGCCTTTGTCTTGGCATCTGATTAGATCCTTGATCTTGTGTGTTTCCTTGGTGTTGTGACAGATGAAGGATGCTGCTTTTATGCCGTGTTTACAGGACTTGCATGATATGCACGGGAAAAATCCTTTTATTTCTTTTCCAAACACATTTGTGACTCCAGGGGTCTTTTTCTTAGGTATACTCGGGGCTAGTTTATTTTTCAGGTTCTTGGTTTTTCTGTAAATGAACTTAGGTTGAATAGGGAGTTTTTCGCCTATTAGATCATCATCTTTTAGTATACCCCAGTGTTTTTTGAATATCTTTTCAATGATAATTTTATTATCACTGTACTCTGTGATCATCGCTATGTCGAATGACTCTTCATTTGTTGTTGTTTTGGGTTTCTTATATTTTGTAAGTGTAGATCTGTCGATCATCCTGACTTCTTGGATTTTCTGATCCAACTTTGTCTCGTTATACCCTCTCTCAAGAAATTTAGATTTTATCGTCGTTGCCTGTTCCTCCCATTTATCTGCAGTAGAACAGTTTTTCCTCATTCTCAACAGTTGACTCTTTGGGATGTTGTTTTTCCAATTGAAGTGATGGCAGCTGGTCATATGTATATAGTTGTTGCTGTCTACTTGTTTAAAGTGTGTTGAGGTTTCTAACTTCCCATTTTTTACTTCGATTTTCAAGTCAAGGAAGATTATATCAGTCTGACTACTGGTATATGTGAAATGTAGATTGTTCTTGTTTTTATTCATAATTTCAAAGGTGAAATCAAGATCCGATTGTGTCCCCTTCCAAACTATTAGTATATCGTCAATATAACGACGATAGAGGACCAGGTCCGCGCTAGCTGGGCAAGATTCCCAAAAGATATGCTCCCATTTGCCCATATACAGGTTGGCATAGCTAGGCGTGAACCTGGTCCCCATTGCTGTTCCACAAATTTGTTGGTAATATTGCCCGTTATTGCAGAAATAGTTGTGTTGTAGTATATACTGAATACTATCCAGAATAAATTTCCTTTGTTCATCTATGACTTCGTTGTCCTTTTTTAGGAAGTATTCTACCCCTTCTAGTCCTTCTTGATGAGGAATACAGGTGTATAATGAGGTGACATCACAAGTGGCTAAAATGTAGCCTTCTTCCCATATTATATCTTGCAGTAGATTTAAAACCTGGGTAGAGTCTTTCAGGTAAGAGGGAAGTTGTTGCACATATCTCTGTAAATTCAGGTCAACGTATTCAGATGACCTAAGCATTAAACCAGCTGACAAGGGAGGAGGCATCGTTATTATGAACAGGAGTGACTATGAATTGGAAAACAAAAGAATATTGAGCGACCAAAATACCTAGTGCAAACTACGCTCAAATCCGCTGGGAACATATAAGAGAGAATTATTGAGCATACTGGATAAGGCAAAAGAGAAAGGGATCCTTACCGAGAAAGAATATAATTACATCAACATAAACCATCCTATAACTCCTGTGATATATCATCTACCCAAAATACATAAATCACTGCATAAGCCCCCCGGAAGACCAATTATTTCAGGTATCGGATCACTCAGTAGTAACCTATCTGAATACGTTGACCTGAATTTACAGAGATATGTGCAACAACTTCCCTCTTACCTGAAAGACTCTACCCAGGTTTTAAATCTACTGGAAGATATAATATGGGAAGAAGGCTACATTTTAGCCACTTGTGATGTCACCTCATTATACACCTGTATTCCTCATCAAGAAGGACTAGAAGGGGTAGAATACTTCCTAAAAAAGGACAACGAAGTCGTAGATGAACAAAGGAAATTTATTCTGGATAGTATTCAGTATATACTACAACACAACTATTTCTGCAATAACGGGCAATATTACCAACAAATTTGTGGAACAGCAATGGGGACCAGGTTCGCGCCTAGCTATGCCAACCTGTATATGGGCAAATGGGAGCATATCTTTTGGGAATCTTGCCCAGCTAGCGCGGACCTGGTCCTCTATCGTCGTTATATTGACGATATACTAATAGTTTGGAAGGGGACACAATCGGATCTTGATTTCACCTTTGAAATTATGAATAAAAACAAGAACAATCTACATTTCACATATACCAGTAGTCAGACTGATATAATCTTCCTTGACTTGAAAATCAAAGTAAAAAATGGGAAGTTAGAAACCTCAACACACTTTAAACAAGTAGACAGCAACAACTATATACATATGACCAGCTGCCATCACTTCAATTGGAAAAACAACATCCCAAAGAGTCAACTGTTGAGAATGAGGAAAAACTGTTCTACTGCAGATAAATGGGAGGAACAGGCAACGACGATAAAATCTAAATTTCTTGAGAGAGGGTATAACGAGACAAAGTTGGATCAGAAAATCCAAGAAGTCAGGATGATCGACAGATCTACACTTACAAAATATAAGAAACCCAAAACAACAACAAATGAAGAGTCATTCGACATAGCGATGATCACAGAGTACAGTGATAATAAAAATATCATTGAAAAGATATTCAAAAAACACTGGGGTACACTAAAAGATGATGATCTAATAGGCGAAAAACTCCCTATTCAACCTAGGTTCATTTACAGAAAAACCAAGAACCTGAAAAATAAACTAGCCCCGAGTATACCTAAGAAAAAGACCCCTGGAGTCACAAATGTGTTTGGAAAAGAAATAAAAGGATTTTTCCCGTGCATATCATGCAAGTCCTGTAAACACGGCATAAAAGCAGCATCCTTCATCTGTCACAACACCAAGGAAACACACAAGATCAAGGATCTAATCAGATG
Organism: Bombina bombina; assembly: GCF_027579735.1. Classification (NCBI taxonomy): domain Eukaryota; kingdom Metazoa; phylum Chordata; class Amphibia; order Anura; family Bombinatoridae; genus Bombina; species Bombina bombina. Next base: position 914,410,670 of record NC_069500.1, on the reverse strand, counting down.
CCAAGACAAAGGCATCATCTACATGCTTCAATGCTCATGTGGCCTACAATATGTGGGTCAAACTTCCAGAACCCTAAAGGACAGGATGCGAGAACATCTGCTACTGATTGAAAAATTAAATGTAGACACAGCCTTATATAAACACTTTGCAGAGAAACATAAAGGTAATACTAAAGAACTTACCTTTCTAGGGATACAAAAGATCAAAAAGGATTGGAGAGGAGGGAATTATGAGAAAAGACTCCTCACAGCAGAATCCAGGTGGATCTTTAACCTAGATTGTCTGCACCCAAGAGGTCTTAATAATAAAGAAGATTTATCGCATCTTTTCAATATGTCCTGACTATACCAGACATTCTGAATCAAAAATAGACTCTCCACAAAATGAATCCCCTTTGACCAAAACACTCTCTCTCAAATTGCATCCCACAATTCAAGCTCTGATAAGAAACATCAAGAAACACGCAAGAAGTGAAAAAGATAAATGAGAACACTGTTACACCCTGGTTAGACAAAAACCTAAGTTCCGCTCTAAGTCCCCAAACCTTAATGTCTCCAAAGCCCACATAAAGGTTCTATAGGGATTATACATCCCATCCAGTTTCCTCATAGTAATGAACTATCTATTCTAATGAGAAAGACGCATATAGATAACTAGTAAAGGTTCATAATGATAAGAAACACAAAGTAGAATTCAGGTAAAAGTACACATATCTCTTTTTATTCTATAATCTTATTTTTGGTAATAATTAGAATAAGAGGAAAGTATGATAACATCCCCTATTCACGTTGCCACCACCAAAAGGGACCAATGAAACGAGAAAAGATACCCTAAAAAGCAGAATCCTTTCTAAGAAGAATATTTCAAATTACAGAATTCCGAGCTCTTTTTCAAAATACACAACCAAACCTCTAAAAGCATATAGTGCTTTTGAAAATATCCCCCACCATTAGGTATAAAGAAAGGGAATATAGGGTCTAACTCCCCTCCTCCTGGTCATCAATTTTAAATCAGATCACTATACGTCTATATAGTATCGCTACTGAGTCACTCAATTGGTCACGTTTAAAACCAAACTCTACCTCCCAGGTTATATATACAAAAATTGTTCCTTATTCACAAAAGGTTCCCTTTTCCATTGACGAATATTTTCAATAAAGTGACATACCACTTAATAGAACAAGAAATGTTCCCTCCACACTTTAAAAATATACTACTATTGACATCCCCATAATTCCACAAAATTTATTGTGAACAAACAGATACAATATTTACATCTGACATCCTAACATAGAGACAAACAATTCCCCAAAAGAAATCCCTAGAAGATTAATATTATATAATACCATCTCACTACTATTAGGATTAACGTAATCCTTATATCCAATAAGAACGATAGAGCACTCACACGCCTCTAATCAGGGCCATTAACATAGCCCGCAAACACACCAATAACAAGGCAGGATTAGGCAAACCCACTTCTTAGAGCCAATCAAAGGCGCCAACCCGAGGCCGTGATGTCATGACCAATCAGGTCGGTCCGATCACGGACCTAATTTTAGAAAACTAAAAGAAACCCAAAATAGTAAGGAACGAAGAAAAAAGAATAATCGACTTAACCACCCCACCTCCATTATAACATATATTACCCAATTTGATCACACGATCTATACAAACTGATCGTAAAATTACCTAGACCGGAAGTGACGTCACGTAACTCACGGAGGTACTAGGAAGGGAGAAACAAAACCCTTTAATAACATAGATTAAGCTGAGGAAGCATTTTATTGTGTTAAATTAAGATAATAGAATTACACACAATTAGATAAAGTCTAAGAACATCTAGCCAAAAAATAATCAATTTCGGCAAACCGGAAGTAAACATTAAACTACATCCGGTTAAACACCCTATATAAGGCTACCATTTGTAAACCAAAACCAGTCTTGAGAAAGGCCTAGCACGGGCCGAAACGCGTTGACCAGCACTGGTAAGCCTTATTTTATTGTTTGCTAAACTTTTAGGACAATCTACACTATATTTTTTTCTTCTCTTTCCACAGGTCATTTTTTCGCTTTTCATTTTTTCGCTTTTTATCTTATTGTTTCATTCTAATTTGATTTGAAGATTTGTTTTGGAAGAGAAGCATTTTGAAGAATATTGGAGCACTCACATTCCATTTTTAAATATTATTTTTTATTTTTTATTGTGACATTTTCTACACTTATTTTTTATTGTGACATTTTCTACACTTAAGTTTGTATCATTTGCACGGATTTGATACCAGTTTGGATACACTATTTTCACTGCTATTTGGGATTTTCAGCCACCGGATTAAAAATAGGACTACTTTTTAGACTTCCACCATTATTATTTTGGATTACAATTTGAGGAGTTTTTTTCCACATATTTTTTACAATTTTTTAAAAAAATTTCAAATTTTTTCACATTTTTTTTCCCCAATAATTTTTTCACCTTGATTTTAATTTTGAGAAGTTTTACTAAGAATTGTCTGCAACTGCTTTTACTTCCTCATTGCTGCTACTGTATATTATTGCTCAAGTATTATCTCATTGTTTTTACTTCATTTTTATTTCATTTTTAACTCTATTTGTTATTCATCATGGATCCATGAAGTTTTGTATGTAAACTTGTTTTAATTTGTAAAACATTCAATCATATGTATTAAAACACAATTTTTAGACAACACTGAAGTTTAGATTTCATATTTTCATATTTTTATTCACCTAGCCTCCTTAGGGTAGGCGCCTGGGGTTCCCCCTCATTCTGTTTCTCTTTCATTGGGTAATAGCTAGGAATACCCCTCCCCGGGCTCATAGGTTATTATTAGGCGCTGAGGTCAATTTTTCCAAACTTGAGCCGTCTTCACCCAGCCGGGCCGAAGTCTTCATCCAATCCGGGCACAAGTGGTCCTCCAGCCGAGCAGAAGTCTTCATCTGATTGGGGCAGAAGAGGTCCTCCATCCGGCAGAAGTCTTCATCCAAGAAGCATCTTCTATCTTCATCCTTCCAGCGATGAGCGGCTCCATCTTGAAGACCTCCGGCGCGGAACATCCATTGCGGCCGACGACTACCCGATGAATGGCTGGTCCTTTAAATGACAGCATCCAAGATGAAGTCCCTCGAATTCCGATTGGCTGATAGGATCAGCCAATAGAATTGACCTCGCATAAATAGGAATAATTTAGTTATTAATATAAATATTATTTAGATTTATTTAAATAATAATTAAGTTAGGGGGTGTTAGGGTTAGACTTAGGTTTAGGGGTAATATATTTTATGTAGGTGGCGGCGGTTTAGGGGGGTCAGATTAGGGGTTAATACATTTAATGTAGGTGGCGGCAGGCCCGGGAGCGGTGGTTTAGGGGTTAAACACTTTATTTAGATGCGGTGGGGTCTGGGAGCGGCGGTTTAGGGGTTAATACTAGGATAGGTTTATTGCGGTGTGGGCTATGGCAGTTTAGGGGTTAATAATTAGGCTTATTGCGTTGTGGGGGGTTGTCGGTCTAGGGTTTAATACATTTATTATTAGGAGTGAGAGGGGGGATTGCGGATATAGGGGTATACATATCGGGCTATTTTTGGGAGGCGTGTTAGACAGTTACGGGATATTTAATACTTTAGTTAGTTTTTTTAGGCGCAGGCAGTTTCTAAAGTGCCGTAAGTCACTGGCGACTCCAGAAATTTGTAGTTACGCTTATTTCTGGAAATCGCTAGTTTGTCCGACTTACGGCACTTTAGCAACTGCTGGAGGGGTATATGTAATACCCCGATGTGCGAGGTGAAACTACGGGCGGCGCGGGTTCCCCTCGCTTGCACCGAAAACGACGCCGTATATCGGATTGTGCCCTTGATATCTTTATTTGAAAAGCAAGAATGTAAGCTTAGAAGCCGGCCCATTTTTGTTTCAGCACCTAGGTTACGCTTGCTGATTGATGGCTAAATGTAGCCACCATTTAGAAAGTGCAACCCAGGTTCTGAACCAAAAAATTGCCAAATTCTAAGCTTACATTCTTGGTTTTCTAATAAAGATATCAAGAGAACAAAGACAAATTTATAATAGGAGTAAATTAGAAAGTTGCTTAAAAGTGCATGCGCCATCTGAATCATGAAAGAAAAAAATATGGGTTTACTATCCCTTTAATATTACTAAATTCAACATAGCCATTATCTGCAGTCTAGTGACTCATTTATATCTGCTCTCAATTGACCTCAGTAACAAAGTTTTAAATAAAATTATTCAATTAAGATTGTTTGTTTTTTTTGCAAATATGTGGCATGAATTTATGGTATTTTAAAACTGGAAATTATTCATTATTTAAAAATGACAATAAAACAAACAAAAAAAAATGTGCCTTTTTTGTGTTTTTCTTTCCAGTCTTCACATACACATTTCTTTCAGATGATAGAATATTAAATACAAAGAAATGTACAAATGTATAGACAGTTAAAGATTACTTTATTCTTATACCTTTTTTGTTATTGACTGGCAATCTTTCATCTACAGATGTTTTTGTATGAATTAGCCCAATTTTAAAAATATATCTGTTATATTATGTAATGTAATGTTTAGCATGGGTTTAGATTATTTGCACTCACCTTTGTGTATGTTGCCAGGTGACTCATGGTATGGTTACAGTACTTGATTGCTTATAACAGTCACCCATAAGGCAGATACAACAGAATACAATCACAAACTTACCCATCAGAAGTGCAAATTTAATGTACAGATTTAGTGTTTTGACCATACTGGAAGTCATTGATGTTATTATATCCTGCTGTTGGCATTGATTGTACAACCTTGAGCAATGTGAGGTTATGCTGGACTTAAATGAAAGTGCTGATAAGGTTTAAAACACCATTATTCACATGAGTTTTCGAAATGAATATACAATTTCAGGTTGAATGTAAAAGACAACAGATTTATTTATATTGTAATCATTTAAAAAATAATTTTACTTAAACACATTAGTACTTATTATAAAATGTCTAAAATGTATACATGTAGATATAATTTATAAACTAAATTTGTGTGTATGTAATTGTCTTTAATATTAGTTTTATCTACGTTTATTTTCCATTTCTCACCTGTATTCTACAGTAACATTTGTTTCATATTTCTACTTATGATGGAGGTTTTTAAAAAAAACAAACAAAAACATAATTTATGTAAGAACTTACCAGATAAATTAATTTTTTTCATATTGGCAAAAGTGCATGAGCTAGTGACGTATGGGATATTACAATCCTTCCAGGAGGGGCAAAGTTTCCCAAACCTAAAAATGCCTATAAATACACCCCTCACCACACCCACAATTCAGTTTAACAAATAGCCAAGTAGTGGGATGATAAAATAAGGAGTAAAAAAGCATACACAAAGAGGAACTGGAAATAAAATTGTGCTTTTTATACAAAAATCATAACCACCATAAAAAAGGGTGGGCCTCATGGACTCTTGCCAATATGAAAGAAATTAATTTATCAGGTAAGTTCTTACATAAATTATGTTTTCTTTCATGTAATGAGCAAGAGTCCATGAGCTAGTGACATATGGGATAGAAATACCCAAGATGTGGGAGACCACAGAAGAGTCACTAGAAAGGGAGGGATACAATAAAAACAGCTATTTCCGCTGAAAAAAAATTAAATCCAAAAAAATAAGTCTTTCTTATAAATTTTACATAAATTTCAATAAAAAACTTAAATCATAAGCAAAAGAATCAAACTGAGACAGCTACATGATGACATTTCTACCAAAGGCTGCTTCAGAAGAAGCAAATACATCAAAATGGTAAAAGTTTGTAAATGTAAGCAAAGCTGACCAAGTTGCTGCTTTGCAAATCTGATCAACTGAAGCTTCAGTCTTAAAAGCCCAAGAAGTGGCGACTGATCTAGTAAAATGAGCTGTAATTCTTTCAGAAACTCTTCTAGCTGAAGAGATAGCCAAAAGAAACAACACTTTCCAAGAAAGTAGTTTAATATCCAAAGGATGCATAGGTTCAAAAGGAGGAGCCTGCAAAGACTTCAAAACCAAATTTAGACTCCAAGGAGGAGAGATTGATTTAACAACAGGCTTGATACGAACCAAAGCCTGAACAAAACAGTGAATATCAGGAAGTTTAGCAATCTTTCTATGAAATAAAACAGAAAGAGCAGAGATTTGTCCCTTCACGGTACTTGCAGACAAACCTTTATCCAAACCATCCTGAAGAAACTGTAAAATTTATGAGAAAAACACCATGAAATATAGGTTTTCCAAACCCGATAATAAATCTTCCTTGAAACAGACTTACGAGCCTGTAGCAAAGTATTAATCACTGAGTCAGAGAAACCTCTATGACTAAGTACTAAGCGTTCAATTTCCATACCTTCAAATTTAGCTATTTGAGATCCTGATGGAAAAATTGCCCTTGAGACAGAAGGTCTGGCCTTAAAGGAAGAGGCCAAGGTTGGCAACTGGACATCCGGACAAGATCCGCATACCAAAACCTGTGAGGCCCTGCTGGTGCTATCAGAAACACATGCGATTGTTCCAATATGATCTTGGAGATCACCCTTGGAAGAAGAACTAGGGGCGGAAAAATGTAAGCAGGTTGGTAAAACCATGGAACTGCTATCACATCCACCATCTCTGCCTGAGGATCCCTGGACCTGGAAAGGTACCTTGGAAGCTTCTTGTTTAGATGGGAAGCCATCAGATCTATTTTGGGGAGACCCCACATCTGTACAATCTGACAAAATACATCTGGATGGAGAGACCACTCCCCTGGATGTAAAGACTGACGACTGAGATAATCCGCTTCCCAATTGTCTACACCTGGGATATGTATCGCAGAAATTAGAAAGGAGTTGGATTCCACCCAAGAAAGTATCCAAGGTACTTCTTTCATCGCTAAAGGACTGTGAGTCCCCCCTTGATGATTGACATATGCCACAGTTGTGATATTGTCTGTCTGAAAACGAATGAATAATTCTCTCTTTAATAGCGGCCAAGCCTGAAGAGTCCTGAAAATAGCACCAAGCTCTAAAATATTTATTGGTAACCTCGCCTCTTGAGGATTCCAAACTCCTTGTGCTGTCAGAGACCCCCAGACAGCTCCCCAACCTTTGAGACTTGCATCTGTTGAAATCACAGTTCAGGCAGGACGAACAAAAGAGGCCCCTTAAATAATCAGATGAATGACTAACCAGAGAGAGTTAAATGTTGGGATTTAAGTATATCAATGGTGATATCCGAGTATACCCCTTGCACCATTGATTCAGCAGGCAAAGCAACAGAGGTCTCATATAAGAATGAGCAAAGGGGATTGCGTCTGATGCTGCAGTCATGAGACCTTAAACTTCCATGAACATAGCCACTGAAGGGAATGATCGAGACTGAAGGTTTCGACAGACAGAAACCAATTTAATTTGTCTCTTGTCTGTTAAAGACAGAATCATGGACACTGAATCTATCTGGAAACCTAAAAAGGTGACCCTTGTCTGCGGAATCAAGGAACTCTTTGGTAAATAGATCCTCCAACCATGTCTTTGAAGAAACAACACAAGTTAATTAGTGTGAGATTCTGCTAAATGAAAAGATCAAGCCAGTACCAAGATATCGTACAAATAAGGAAACATCGCAATAACCTGCTCTCTGATTACAGATAGAATGGCACCGAGAACCTTCGAAAATATTCTTGGAGCTGTTGCTAGGCCAAATGGAAGAGCAACAAACTGGTAATGCTTGTCTAGAAAAGAGAATCTCAGAAACCGATAGTGCTCTGGATGAATCGGAATATGAAGATATGCATCCTGTAAGTCTATTGTGGACATGTAATGACCTTGCTGAACAAAAGGCAGATTAGTCCTTATAGTCACCATCTTGAAAGTTGGGACTCTTACAAAATGATTTAAAAACTTCAGATCCAGAACTGGTCTGAAATAATTTTTCTTCTTCGGGACAATGAATAGATTTGAATAAAAATCCAGACCCTGTTCCAGAAGTGGAACTGGTACAATCAATCCTGAAAGCACTAGATCTGAAACACACTTCAGAAAAGCCTGAGCTTTCACAGGATTTGTTGGAACATGAGAGAGAAAAAATCTTCTCACAGGAAGTCTTATTTTGAAACCCATTCGATACCCCTGAGAGACAATATTTTAAATCCAATGATTCTGAATGGAACCTGCCCAAACGTCTTGAAATAATTTCAATCTGCCCCCCACCAGCAGAACTGGATTGAGGGCTGCACCTTCATGCAGTCTTGTGGGCTGGATTTGGTTTCTTGTAAGGCTTAGATTTATTTCAACTTGAGGATGACTTCCAATTGGAGCCAGAGTCTGTAGGGGAAGGAGTGGTTTTCTGTTCTCTATTCTGACGAAATTTGCCTTTAGACTTTTTATCTTGAGGCAAAAAAACTCCCTTCCCCCAGTAATAGTGGAAATAATAGTATCCAACTGGGAACCAAACAAATTATTACCCTGGAATGATAGAGATAGTAACCTAGATTTAGAAACCATGTCAGCATTCCATGATTTGAGCCATAAAGCTCTTCTAGTGAAAATAGCCAAATACATAGATTTAACATTAATCTTTATGATATAAAAAATAGCATTACAGAAAAAAAAATGATTAGCATGTTGAAGCAAATGTCTTTTTCCCTTTGTGCTAAGCTATCCAACCAAAAAGTTGAAGCAGCTGCAACATCAGCCATAGAAATGGCAGGTCTGAGCATATAGCCAGAATGCAAATAAGCTTTCCTTAGATAAGATTCAATCCTTAAAAGATGTACTATCTTCCATAGGAATAGTAGTATGTTTATCAAGAGTAAAAATAGCCCCATCAACCTTAGGGACTTTTTCCCAAAACTCTAATTTAGCCACTGGCAAAGGAAGCAACTTTTTAAACCTTGAAGAAGGAACAAAAGAAGAACCAGGCTTAGACCATTCCTTAGCAATGACATCAGAAATAGCATCAGGAACAGGAAAAACCCTTTAGGAGTAGTCACGGGAGGTTTATAGACATAATTTAAATGTTTACTGGATTTATTATCAAGAGGACCAGACTCCTCAATATCCAAAGTTATTAACACTTCTTTTAACAAAGAACGAATATACTCAATCTTAAAAAGATAAGATAATTTATCAGTGTCTATGTCTGAAGTAGGATCTTCTACAGAGTCAGAGAGATCCTCATCAGAGGAAGATATATCAGTATGTTGCTTGTCATTACAAATTTCATCAGTATTATGAGAAGTTTTAAAGACCTTTTACATTTATTTGAAGGCGGTATAGCAGCCATAGCCTTCTGTATCTCCTCAGCAATATAATTTTTCATATCAACAGGGATATCATGTACTTTAGATGTTGAAGGAATAACAGATACTGTACTAGCATTAATAGAAACCTTTTCTGCATGCAAAAGCTTATCATGACAACTGTTACATACTACAGCTGGATATATAATCTCCACTAGCTTACAACAGATTCCCTAGGTTCCCTAATTAAGTCCCACGGTTTTCAATATCATTTGTATGCCGATGACACCCAAATCTACTTCTCTGCACCAGAACTATCTCCTTCCTTGCTAACCCGTGTCACTAACTGTCTTTCTCACATCTCTTCCTGGATGTCCTCTCACTACCTCAAGCTAAATCTCTCCAAAACTGAGCTCCTCATTTTCCCCCTTCTTCCAAAATCTCCACCCCCAATATCTCTATAACTGTCGACAACTCCATCATTACCACTACCCCGCATGCCCGATGTCTCGGGGTCACATTTGACTCAGATCTTTCCTTCACTCCTCACATTCAGTCCTTGGCTACAGCCTGCTGCTTCCACCTTAAAAACATCTCTAAAATTAGACACTTCCTTACACAAGACACAACTAAGATTTTAATCCACTCTCTCATTCTTTCCCGCCTTAATTACTGCAACTCTGTCCTCTCTGGTCTCCCCACCTGCCGCCTAGCTCCTTTACAATCCATAATGAATGCCTCTGCCAGACTCATCTTCCTTACACGTCGCTCTTCATCTGCTGCGCCTCTCTGCCAATCCCTTCACTGGCTTCCTCTTGCCTCTAGGATCAAACACAAAACTCTCACTCTTACATACAAAGCCCTCAACTCCACTGCTCCCCCCTACATCTCAGACCTTGTCTCCAGATACTCTACTCATGACCTCCTACTCTCCTCCTCTCTTGTCACCTCATCACACTCCCGTTTACAGGACTTCTCCAGACTGGCTCCCATCTTGTGGAACTCTCTGCCTCGCTCCACAAGACTCTCTTCTAGTTTCAAAAGCTTCAAGTGCTCCCTAAAGACTCTACTGTTCAGGGACGCATACAACCTACGCTAACCTTTCCTAATACCAGTTCCTCTCCTCCACTGCAATCCCCTGAACCCTCTTAGCATGTCAGCCTAAAGGTCCAGCTGTTTGTAGATCACCTTCTTAAGAGCTGACTACAACAGTGCAACTCTTGGCAGGGCCATCTACCCTATAATTGTTTTGTTGTACTCCCCCTTTGTTTATAGCACTGCGGAATCTGTTGGCGCTCTACAAATAACCGATAATAATAAAATAATAATAATAACAGATACACTTAGCTTTGGTAGAACTGTGTTCAGGCAGCATGGTTCCTACAGCAGCTTCTGAGACAGGATCATATTGAGACATCTTGTAAAATGTAAAAAAGAAAAAAGAACATTAAACAGAAATATCTTATTTCCACATATAGCAGTTTCAGGAATGGGAAAAAAATGCAAATGCTAAAATTGGCAAAAAAAGCAAATAGCATAGCCCTGTGAGCATAAAGAAGGCAAGGAGCATATAGGAAGTGAGGTAAAATAAAACTAATTTTTTGGGCGCCAAGTATGACGCACAACGCAAAAGGAAGTTGAGATATTTTTTGGAGCCAACAAACATCCGGAAATGACGCAACTTGCGTCATAACAAAAAACAATTTCGCGCCAAACAACCTAGCATCAACTAAGACACAGGAAATGACGAACTTGCGTTATGACAGATGCACATTCGCACCCAAAAAATTGTTATCCGCTTTTTATTCTGATGAAACGACCCGGTTGGGGTTGAGAACCGCGTCATTAAATAAAGCTATTTTTATACACTGAGAAGTTGTCCATATCGTTGTACTCCAGTACTATTACAACAGTACAGGGAGCTGATCCTTTTTATTCTAAACAAAGGACATCACGGCTACAGAAGGAGGTGCTCATTGAGCAAGAACCAGGAGGAGATCCACAGGAATTGTATTTCCTGCAGTGTACTAGCCACTGTCTAAGTGTTTGCAAGCGATCACTCACTGGTCACAGTACAGTGCCAAACCCTCTGGTAAGCGTATTACCTACAAACACACAAATCCATTTGACGAAACGATATCACGCTATTGTGGCGCCCTCTTTCCATCTTTTGTTAAATTGAAAAAAAGACTTTACCCCAGGTAAGACAAAACTTCCTAAAACATGATTCCCAAAACGAAACTGCTGGACTGCAAAGGGAAATACACATAGACCTGACTCATGACAAATATAAGTAAAATACATATATTTAAAACATTATATTAATACATAAAGCGCCAAACTATAGCTGAGAGTGTCTTAAATAATGATACATACTTACCGAAAGACACCCATCCACATATAGCAGATAGCCAAACCAGTACTGAAAGCTATCAGCAGAGGTAATGGTATATAAGAGTATATCGTCGATCTGGAAAGGGAGGTAGGGAGGGGGTTGGCGGTTTAGGGGTTAATAGTGTTGATAGGTAGTTGGCATTGTGGGTGAATGGCGGATTAGGGGTTAATACATATATTAAATATTGAAAAAATTCAAATCAGCCAATAGGATGAGAGCTACTCAAATCCTATTGGCTGATTTGAATTAACCAATATGATTAGAGCTACTGAAATCCTATTGGCTATATCAAATCAGGAATGCAAGGTACGTCATATTTAAATGTGTACCTTGCATTCATCAGTCAGTGTACAGCAGTGGTTATACAAAGAGGATCCTCAACGCTCCGAGGTTGCCGGTCTGCAGTTCTAATCATCTCCGCTCCGCTTTTTTTTAATGTTAGATTAATTTAAACTTAGTTTTTTTTATTTCTAAAGTAATGTTAGGTTTTTTATTTTAATTGTAATTTAGTATTTTTTAATTTAATGTAATAGGGGTTAATTTAGGGGGTGTAAGGTAAGGGGGATTAGTAATTTAATTAGTTATTTGTGCTGTCAGGCGTTGGCGTTTTAGGGGTTAATAGTGTTGATAGGTAGTTAGCATTGTGGGTGATTGGCGTATTAGGGATTATTACATGGTATTAGGCAGATCAAGATGTGGGTGAATGGCGAGTTAGGGGTTAATAGTTTTTTTAGGTAGATTGCTATGTGGGTGAATGGTGGATTAGGAGTTAATAGTTTTATTAGTTACTGCGGTGGGGTTTGGCGTTTGACATGTAGATAGATATTGCGCATACGTTAGGTGTTAGTTATTATTTTTGGGGCGTTACGCTGCTTACAATTTCAGCGCAAGGCTTGCTGCACCTGCCTATGTGCGGCAAGGTGAAAATGGAGTAAAATTTCACCATTTTCATTGCGTAAGTCATTACACTGAATATGTGATACCTACGCGGTTCTATGTTAGCTTATGGGAGTAAAAATAGCGGGCTAAGGGTGAAATATACGTGCTGCATTTATACGCGTCACCATATATGTGATAGCATAACCTGACTAAAAACCGCTGTTGCCAGCTTTTGCGGGTGACCATGCATATGTAATTTTGCCCCTAATCTTAACGTTTATACATTACAAAAAACAAACAAACTACCATTTGCAAAAATAAAAAACTACCATTAACAAAAAATAAAAAAACTAACATTACAGAAAATAAAAACACAATTTATGCTTACCTGATAAATTTATTTCTCTTGTGGTGTATCCAGTCCTTGGATCATCCATTACTTCTGGGATATTCTCATTCCCAACAGGAAGTTGCAAGAGGACACCCAACAGCAGAGCTGTTATATAGCTCCTCCCCTAATTGTCATAGCCAGTCATTCGACCAAAAACAAGCCGAGAAAGGAGGAACCATAGGGTGTAGTGGTTACTGTAGTTTAAATTTAAAAATTACCTGCCTTAAAATGACAGGGGGGCCGTGGACTGGATACACCACAAGAGAAATAAATTTATCAGGTAAGCATAAATTGTGTTTTCTCTTGTAAGGTGTATCCAGTCCACGGATCATCCATTACTTGTGGGATACCAATACCAAAGCTAAAGTACACGGATGAAGGGAGGGACAAGGCAGGAACTTAAATGGAAGAAACCACTGCCTGTAAAACCTTTCTCCCAAATATAGCCTCCAAAGAAGCAAAAGTATCGAATTTGTAAAATTTTGAAAAAGTATGAAGCGAAGACCAAGTCGCCGCCTTGCAAATCTGTTCAACAGAAGCCTCATTTTTAAAGGCCCAAGTGGAAGCCACAGCTCTAGTAGAATGAGCTGTAATCCTTTCAGGAGGCTGCTGTCCAGCAGTCTCATAGGCTAAGCGGATTAAGCTTCTTAGCCAAAAAGAAAAAGAGGTTGCCAAAGCCGTTTGACCTCTCCTCTGTCCAGAGTAGACAACAAACAAAGCAGATGTTTGACGAAAATCTTTAGTAGCTTGTAAGTAAAACTTTAAAGCACGGACCACGTCCAGATTGTGTAACACAAGGATGGAACCACAATCCCTTGATTGATATTCTTGTTAGATACCACCTTAGGTAAGAACCCAGGTTTGGTACGCAGGACTACCTTATTCGTATGAAAAATCAGATAAGGAGAATCGGATTGTAAGGCAGATAGCTCAGAGACTCTACGAGCCGAGGAAATAGCTACCAAAAAAAAAGAACTTTCCAAGATAAAAGTTTGATATCTATGGAATGAAGAGGTTCAAACGGAACTCCTTGAAGAACCTTAAGAACCAAGTTTAAGCTCTATGGTGGAGCAACAGGTTTAAACACAGGCATGATTCTAACTAAAGCCTGACAAAATGCCTGAACATCTGGAACATCTGCCAGACGCTAGTGCAAAAGAATAGACAGAGCAAAAATCTGTCCCTTTAAGAAACTAGCTGACAATCCTTTTTCCAAACCTTCTTGGAGAAAAGATAAAATCCTAGGAATCCTGACCTTACTCCATGAGTAACCCTTGGATTCACACCAATAAAGATATCTACGCCATACCTTATGGTAAATTTTCCTGGTGACAGGCTTTCGTGCCTGTATTAAGGTATCAATAACTGACTCGGAGAAGCCACGCTTTGATAAAATCAAGCGTTCAATCTCCAGGCAGTCAGCCTCAGAGATATTAGATTTGGATGGTTTAAAGGACCCTGAAGTAGAAGGTCCTGTCTCAGAGGCAGAGACCATGGTGGAAAGGATACATGTCCACTAGATCTGCATACCAGGTCCTGCGTGGCCACGCAGGTGCTATCAGAATCACCAATGCTCTCTCCTGCTTGATCTTGGCAATCAGTCGAGGGAGCAGAGGAAACGGTGGAAACACATAAGTCAGGTTGAAAGACCAGGGCGCTGCTAGAGTATCAGTGTCGCCTTGGGATCCCTGGACCTGGATCCGTAACACGGAAGCTTGGCGTTCTGGCGAGACGCCATGAGATCCAGTTCTGGTTTGCCCCAAAGGAGAATCAGTTGTGCAAATACCTCCGGATGGAGTTCCCACTCTCCCGGATGAAAAGTCTGACGACTTAGAAAATCCGCCTCCCAGTGCTCTACACCTGGGATATGGATAGCTGATAGGTGGCAAGAGTGAATCTCTGCCCAGTGAATTGTTTTTGAAACTTCTAACATCTCTAGGGAACTTCTTGTTCCCCCTCAATGGTTGATGTAAGCTACAGTCGTGATGTTGACCGACTGAAATCTGATGTACCTCAGAGTTGCTAACTGAGGCCAAACCTGAAGAGCCTTGAATATCGCTCTTAGTTCCAGAATATTTATTGGAAGGAGAGACTCCTCCTGAGTCCACGATCCTTGAGCCTTCAGGGAGTTCCAGACTGCACCCCAACCTAGAAGGCTGGCATTTGTTGTTACAATAGTCCAATCTGGCCTGCGAAGGTCATACCTTTGGACAGATGGACCCGAGATAGTCACCAGGGAAGAGGATCCCTGGTCTCTTGGTCCAGATTCAGTTGAGGGGCCAAATCTGTGTAATCCCCGCTCCACTGACTAAACCTGCATAGTTTCAGCGGTCTGAGATGTAAGTGTGCAAACGGCACTATGTCCATTGCCGCTACCATTAAGCCGATTACTTCCATACACTGAGCCACCAAAGGGCGCGGAATGAAGAACCCAACAGGAATTTAGAAGCTTTGATAACCTGGACTCCGTCAAGGTAAATTTTCATTTCTACAGAATCTATCAGAGTCCCTAGATAGGAAACTCTTGTGAGTGGGGATAGAGAACACTTCCTCGTTCACTTTCCACCCATGCGACCTCAGAAATTCCAGTACTACGTCCGTATGAGACTTGGCAATTTGGAAGTTTGACGCCTGTATCAGGATGTCGTCTAAATACGGGGCTACTGCTATGCCCCGCGGCCTTAGGACCGCCAAAAGCTACCCTAGAACCTTTGTAAAGATTCTTGGGGATGTAGCTAATCCAAAGGGAAGAGCTACAACTGGTAATGCCTGTCTTGAAAGGCAAACCTGAGAAACCGATGATGATCTTTGTGTATCGGAATGTGAAGATAAGCATCCTTTAGATCCACTGTAGTCATATATTGACCCTCCTGGATCAGTGGTAGGATGGTACGAATAGTTTCCATCTTGAACGACGGAACTTTGAGGAATTTGTTTAAGATCTTTAGATCCAAAATCGGTCTGAAGGTTCCCTCTTTTTTGGGAAACACAAACAGATTTGAGTAAAAACCCGGTTCCTGTTCCTCCTTTGGAACTGGATGGATCACTCCCATAACTAGGAGGTCTCATACACAGTCTAAGAATGCCTCTCTCTGTATCTGGTTTGCAGATAATTGTGAAAGGTGAAATCTCCCTTTTGGGGGGGAAGCTTTGAAGTCCAGAAGATATCCCTGGGATATAATTTCCAACGCCCAGGGATCCTGAACATCTCTTGCCCACGCCTGGGCGAAGAGTGAAAGTCTGCCCCCTACTAGATCCGTTACCGGATAGGGGGTCGTTCCTTCATGCTGTCTTAGAGGCAGCAGCAGGCTTTTTGACCTGCTTACCTTTTTTCCAGGTCTGGTTTGGTCTCCAGACCATCTTGGATTGAGCAAAAGTTCCCTCTTGTTTATTATTAGAGGAAGTTGATGCCACACCTGCCTTGAAGTTTCGAAAGGCACGAAAATTAGACTGTTTGGCCCTAGATTTGGACCTGTCCTGAGGAAGGGCACGACCTTTTCCTCCCGTGATATCAGCAATAATCTCCTTCAAACCAGGCCCGAATAGGGTCTGCCCCTTGAAGGGAATGTTAAGTAGCTTAGATTTTAAAGTCACGTCAGCTGACCATGATTTAAGCCATAGCGCTCTGCGTGCCTGTATAGCAAAACCAGAATTCTTAGCCGTTAGTTTATTCAAATGAACAATGGCATCAGAAATAAAATAATTGGCTAGCTTAAGTGCTCTAAGTTTGCCAAGTATGTCATCCAATGGAGTCGCTACCTGTAAAGCCTCTTCCAGAGACTCAAACCAGTACGCCGCAGCAGCAGTGACAGGGGCAATACATGCAATGGGCTGTAGGATAAAACCTTGTTGAATAAATATTTTCTTAAGGCAAACTTCTAATTTTTTATCCATTGGATCTAAAAAAGCACAACTGTCCTCGACAGGGATAGTAGTACGCTTTGCTAGAGTAGAAACTGCTCCCTCCACCTTAGGGACTGTCTGCCATAAGTCCCGTGTGGTGGCGTCTATTGGAAAACATTTTTCTAAAACTAGGAGGGGAAGAGAACGGCACACCTGGTCTATCCCATTCCTTATTAATAATTTCTGTAAACCTTTTAGGTATTGGAAAAACATCAGTACACACCGGCACTGCAAAGCATTTATCCAGTCTACACAATTTCTCTGGCACTGCAATGGTATCACAGTCATTCAGAGCAGCTAAAACCTCCCTAAGCAACACGCGGAGGTGTTTAAATTTAAATGTAGAAATATTAGAATCAGGTATCTTTCCTGAGTCATTAACATCACCCACTGACTGAAGCTCTCCTTCCTCAGCTTCTGCATATTGTGAGGCAGTATCAGACATGGTTCTTAAAGCGTCAGTATGCTCTGCATTTTGTCTCACCCCAGACCTATCTCACTAACCTCTAAGTTCAGGTAGTCTGGCTAATAACGCTGACAGTGTATTATCCATGACTGCCGCCATGTCTTGTAAAGTAAACGCTATAGGCGCCCTAGATGTACTTGGCGCCATTTGAGCGTGAGTCCCTTGGGCGGGAGTCAAAGGGTCTGACACGTGGGGAGAGTTAGTCGGCATAACTTTCCCCTCGTCAGATTCCTCTGGTGATAATTTTTTTAAAAAAGAATATGATCTTTATTACATAAAATGAAATCAGTACATTTGGTACACATTCTAAGAGGGGGTTCCACCATGGCTTTTAAACATAATGAACAAGGAGTTTCTTCTATGTCAGACATATTTATACAGACTATATTTAAATCAAGTTAACAAGCAAATATAAAAAACGGTACTGTGCCTTTAAGAGAAACAAATTTTGTCAGAATTTGAAAAACAGTGAAAAAATGCAGTAAATCAAACGAAATTTTTACAGTGTATGTAATAGGCTAGCAGAGCATTGCATCCACTTGCAAATGGATGATTAACCCCTTAGTTCAAAAAACGGATCAAAAAAACGAAATAGACGTTTTTTAACAGTCACAACCAACTGCCACAGCAAGCTGTGGTCCTACCTTCCCCAATAAACGACTTTGGAAAGCCTTTGAGCCCTTAAGAGATGTCCTATAGCATACAGGGGACTCCTGAGGGAAGCTGTATGTCACAGTTTGTAATTTTAACTGCACCAACTGTAACTTTTATACTATAACAGTGGAAAGCCTCAGTAAACTGTTTCTAGTCAAAATTTAAGACAGCCATGTGGAAAAAACTAGGCCCCAATAAAGTTTTATCACCAAAGCATATATAAAAACGATTAAACATGCCAGCAAACGTTTTATATTGCAATATCATAAGGGTATTACCCCTGGGAGTAAGCATGATACCAGTCGTTATTAAATCACTGTATTCAGGCTTAACTTACATTAATCCGGTATCAGCAGCATTTTCTAGTGTTTTACATCTCTAGAAAAAATTATAACTGCACATACCTGATAGCAGAATAAACTGCATGCCATTCTCTCGCTGAAGTTACCTCATCTGTGTAATTCCCTCAGACCCATGTGAGAACAGCAATGGATCTTAGTTACAACCTGCTAAGATCATAGAAACCTCAGGCAGATTCTTCTTCTATTTACTTCCTGAGATAAAATAGCACATCTCCGGTACTATTTAAAAATAACAAACTTTTGATTGAAGAAAATAAACTAGCTATATTTAACCACTCTCTCCTACAACAACCTAGCTTGTTGAGAGTTGCAAGAGAATGACTGGCTATGACAGTTAGGGGAGGAGCTATATTACAGCTCTGCTGTTGGTTGTCCTCTTGCAACTTCCTGTTGAGAATAAGAATATCCCACAAGTAATGGATGATCCGTGGACTGGATACACCTTACAAGAGAAAAATGAAATTACCAAAAATAAAAGAAATAATCCTATTCTAATACCCCTTAAAATAACAAAACCCCAAAAATAAAAAAAAAACCTTATTCTAAAAATAAACTACCAATAGCCCTTAAAAGGGCCTTTTGTAGGTCATTACCCTAAACTGATCAGCTCTCTTACTTTTTTTTTTTTTTTTTTTTTTTTTCTTTTTCAAAAGAGCTTTATTGAAATATAATCGGGTAGATTACAACATAGCATGACATACAATGAATATCAATGTTGAACAATGACAGTTATAAAATCTACTATGTCCATGAACGTAGTCCATTTCTTAAATCATCGTAAGCGCTCTTGTCGGTTTTTTCTTTTTTAAATCAACAATTTTATCTAAAACACTGGTAAGATAAGTGTTTAAGAGTGATCTAAACAGTAATAATAAACAAATAACATTTAACAATTAACTCAGTGGGTGTCGTCTTTGGGTATATCCCACAAGAAAAAGAAAAATCACACACCTACACCACTCGATAATATGCGGACGGGGGAAGGGAGAAAAAAAAAAAAAAAAAAAAAGGGGGGGGGGAAAGGGGGGAAGAAGGATGAAGAGAGGGTCCACAGGAATGGGGTATTATGACAAAGTGTAGAGGGGGGGAACAGCTGTTATGGCCTCAACCAAGGTCTAAGTCCAAGCATAATTCTACGTGGGCATGATGCATGTTCTATGCATGTTCTATGCATCGGCCTCGTTCCTCAGGGCACCCTGCCATTTTACTAGCATTAGTTCATGTGTCTCTGCTCTGTCTGTCTCCAAGTAATGCTTTCTGTCTAGTGTAAGAGTGAGTGTAACCTGAGCTTTCCATAGATCTAGACTTGGGATCAATGTCGACTTCCACCTTTGGGGGATGAGTGTTTTGGCACTGTTTAGGAAAATTGTAAGGAGTAATTGAAGGGGAGTCTCCCCAACCTCCGGTAAGGAGTGAAAAAGCAGTATGTCCGGTTTTACCGGCAATGTGATTGAGAAAGCCTGTTTAATAAATGCAATAATCTCCAACCAAAAAGGAACTATCCTATCACATCCCCACCAAATGTGTAGTAGATCGGCCTCCTCTCCACATCCCCTCCAGCACTTCCCGTCTGTCTTTTTGTATATTTGCCTTATTCTGCATGGGGTCATGTACCAGCGGGACAGGAATTTAAAATTCATCTCTTGGGTGGCGACAGAGATGGATGATTTTTTGTGCTTAAGGAAAATAGCTTCCCAGTCTTTTGGGGGTATATCTGTGTGCAGATCAGAATGCCATTTATGTGTAAATGTGGGTAAAGCATCAGGCGGTATTAGCAGTTTATATATTTTAGATAGCATGTGTCTTGCAGGGAGGTCTAGCATACAGAGGCTCTCGAAAGGTGTGAGATGTCTGGTCAGTAGGGACCTCTTGGCATGTGAGTGGACAAAGTGGGTTACTTGTGCATACGAGAACCAGGAGGTGAAAACAGCATCTTCCATTTCCATCAACTCATTCTGCGGTATCAACGCACCATCTCTTATCAGAGATCCTATCGCCCTGCCCCGGATATGTGCTGTCGGTCTGTCTGAGCGAGTGCTTGTAAACAAGGGTATCTCAGGGTTCCCTCTGAAGGGTGTCAGGGGAGATGGGGTGGAAGATATATGTATTGAGGTATTCAGTGTCTTATCCCACTGTATAAAAACCTCGTTTATCAGTGGGTATAGTTTGATCAAAGGAGATCTATTTTGTGGTAAGAGCCACGCGAGGGCTCCCACATTTCCCACCTCCAAGATATCTGAATCCAGGCGGATCCATTGTTTTTGAGTCGATTGGGTGCACCACTCTGGTATCCTCTGTAGTAAGGTGGCTGTTCTATAGCGCACGAGGTCTGGCACGCCCAAGCCCCCTCTCTCCCTAGGCAAGCAAAGGGTTTTCTTTGAGACCCTAGGTCTGCGTTTGTTCCAGATGAAGCTCTCTAACCTAGATTGTAGCTTAGCAAGATATTGGTAGGGCAAGGGTAAGGGAATTGTCTGTAAAAGATAGAGTATTCTAGGTAGAACATTCATCTTTAGTATTTGGATTCTACCGAACCAAGAGAAAAATTTACTGCTCCATCTTGAGAGATCATTTACTATTTCATTTTGGATGAGATTATAGTTGGCCTCTATCATGTGCGCTGGGTCGGCCGTGAGGTAGATGCCTAAATATTTGAGTTTTCTGGGCTGGATCTTAAGCGGGCAGTAAGTGACAACATTCTCCAACTCAGTGTGTGGGATATTAACATTAAGGACTTCAGACTTGGTAAGGTTGAGGTGGAAGTTGGAGTATCTGCCATATAACCGGAATTCGTCCAGTAATGCAGGAATGGAACTATCTATGTCGGTCAGGGTCAGTAAGATGTCATCGGCGTAAAGGGCCGCCTTGTAGTCCATGTTGTGTATTGTGACCCCCTTAATCTGCTTATTAAGCCTGATTCGATGTGACAAGATTTCTATGGAGAGGGCAAATAGCAAGGGGGACAAAGGGCACCCCTGGCGTGTACCGTTTCTTATGTGGAAGGGATCCGAGAGTATACCGTTTACTTTAACTCTTGCCGTGGGGTTTGAATATAAAGCAAAAATCTTTTCTATAAATTTATCTCCTATATTCATAGAGGACAGGGCAGTCCTGAGAAACTCCCAGTCCACCCTGTCAAAAGCCTTTTCGGCATCTGTTGAAATTACTGCTATGGGGATACAATTATTTCGGGCGTATGAGATCAATTGGGTAACCTTGAGAGTGTTATCCCTGGCCTCCCTCCCTGGGATAAATCCCACCTGGTCTGTGTGTATCAGTTGCTTTAGTAGGGGATTCAGTCTGTTGGCCAGTACTTTTGCATATATTTTTACGTCCGAATTTAACAATGAGATGGGTCTGTAGCTTTCTGGTCTATTAGGAGGTTTTCCGGGCTTCGGGAGTACTGTAATATGCGCCTCTAACATGGTCTGTGTGAAACCTGCATCATCTTGTAATGAATTAAATAGCTCAGTCAGATGGGGAGCCAATATGTGTCTATATACTTTGTAATATTTGTTACTATACCCATCTGGTCCCGGACTCTTGCCCACTGGCAGGTCCTTTATAGCTTTCATTACTTCTACAGCTGTGAATGGTTCGCCCAAGGCCCCGGAGTCTGCCTCGTCGAGCACAGGACGGCCCGGGAGGGAAAGGTAATGTTTCAATGCCGCCTCTCCGTTACTGTGTTGTGGAGTTGTACTTTCGGGCTGACCTTTCTGCAGGTTATATAATGAGGAGTAATACTGTTGGAAAATTTCTGCTATCTGAAGGCAGCTCTCTTACTTTAAAAAACACCAACCCCCTAACATTAAAACCCTCCCACCCTCACCAAACCGCCCAAAATAACAAAATGAACAAAACTAATAAAAAAAAAACAATCTAAATGTTCTGTGATCTAAATCTAAATGTTGCATGATGTACAGCTGATGCATATGCAATGGATTTAGTTCCATAGCCAAGGATAGTGCTTTCATTTTGGATTTATTTGGTTGGCGACTTTAAAGCAGCATTCATTTTGAAGAGCTAGCTAGACAGTAGATACATTTTTAGAAACGAGGAGGGGAAAAAATATTAATAAAAATGATAAGCCAACCTTAATCCTCTACAACTCCGGTGGTACAGAAATGATTTCATGTACGGAAGATGGATTGGAAATGGTCATTCCGAAACATTAAGTTACCCTGATGTCCAAACAGTTTGGACTGCTGTTTCTTAACCTCTGTGTGGTGGACTTAAAACACCCTGGAGTTGATTATTTGGATGATAAACAATGCCTGCTCTTGTGCAATTGATTGCACAAGAGCAGAGGAGAAGCCTGCACAAGCAATTCCACCAGCAGATGATGCCTTGCTCACCGGAATTAGGATGGACAGGTTTTCTGCTTGAATTTTTACAAATTAATAAATGAGGGCCAAGGCTAGTAAAAAGCCTGCCCTCTGAAAATCCATTCTGATTAGTTGTCTATAGAAACTGATATTAATGTTTGACTCAGAGTCTTATAAAGTCTAATAAAAGCAAAATAAAGATGATAAAGTCAAGCTGTATTGGTTTTAGCAAGTTTTTCCACTAAACTTTAGCATCATATTTCATTTTATATCACCATTACAATACTCAGATTACTTTCGCGTCACTTGTCTTCTTAAGCTAGTGCTATTACAGGAATTTTAATTACTCTAAGCACTACAAAGAAGAACAATAACCCAGATAGCTGGCATTCACATGTGTTGATTTTGAAATACAAGGTTTACAAAACCCCATAGGCTTTGCTTTCAGTTGTCATCAACCTGTTGAGTTTTCAAATACTATTTCTGTTTGTCCAGGATGAATACTGCAATTAATAATTTTAAATTTAATTTATGTCTGACCTCAGGTAAGAGTAGCAAACTTTAAAATGTTTTGAAGCTTAAAAGGGACATTGAAAATGCAGCATAACTGTAAAAAGCTAACAAGAAGATATCATATGAGCATCTCTAAATAAGTTTACCAAAGTAAGTTCTCTGAACAGACTATCAGCATTATTATTGCTGAGTTCACACTTTACTGTGATCTCATGGGATTTCTATGAAATTTAATAGTCAGAACATTTGTTAAGAAACTAATGCTGAATATGGCAAACAACAGTATTATTTGGCTATTTTTTAAGATGGATTTCTTCTCTTGAAAGTTTAACACACTAATATCTGTGCAAATCCACATCTTAGCATGTTGTGCTTTCACAAGAAGAAATACATCTTCAAAAATGGCTTAATGCTGCTGGTGTCTGCCATATTCGGCATTTGTTTCATAATGAAAATTCAGAATGCACATCCTTAAAATCTAATGAGATTTCATAGTAAACTTCTTTAACTAAGGAGGGAATAAAGTGACTGCTCCTGTATAAGTCATATAACTAGCATCCTGATTGGATGCTTAAAGGAGCAGTCTACTCCAGAATTGTTATTGTTTAAAAAGATAGATGATCCCTTTATTACCCATTCACCAGTTTTGCATTACCAACACTGTTGTATTAATATACTTATTACCTCTGTGATAATCTTGTATCTAAGCCTCTGCAGACTGCATCCTTATTTCAATTATTTTGCTAGACTTGCATTCTAGCCAATCAGCGCTGACTCCTAGGCAACTCTGCGGGCGTGAGCACAATGTTATCTATATGACACGTGCGAACTAACGCCCTCTAGCTGTCAAACTGTCAAAATGCATTCAAATAATAGGCGGCCTTCAAGGGATTAAAAATTATCATATGAGCCTACCTAGGTTTAGCTTTGAGCTAAGAACACCATGAGAACAAAGGAAATTTGATGATAAAAGTAAATTGGAAAGTTGCTTATAATCACATTCCCTACCTGAATAATGTAAGTTTAATTTATCCTTTTAAGGTCATCAATATACAGTGGAATGAAGCTATTAAGGACATTTTTATGTAAAATGTATATAGAGATTTAATGTAATATTTTCTAGGCAGCTTTTTACAGATATGTTGCCTCACTTCCATGTGATTCAATATTTAGGTATCATGACCCTTTAAATGATAACACTTCAGACACTGGGCAAGATTCATGGACAAGAGAGATTATGTTAAACATTTGTTGAGTATCACTTCATGAAAATGTATGTGCAAATTGTTAGTGGGCATTTCTACTGTTAACATCAATAGTTTTGTTAAGTGCCCAATATACATGAAATCTCACACATGAAATGACATCATATTGCTAAGCAGTTACTACAACTGCAAAACCTCTGGAAACAGGCTTGATACAAGGGTAATGCAGATGTATTTGTGTTTAAAATATTTGCATGTCCATTTTTTCATAGAAAAGTAGTCCCGCTGGATAGAATGAGGAGCGCCGTGCACACCTTGCAGATAGAACTGGGGCGGACAGTGGCTGTTCTGGGGGCGTCACAAAAAGGGTTAACCAACCCTTCAACTGTTACTAGTTTGTTACATAAAGGGTTAACCAAACCTTTTAATACTTTTAATCAGATGACAAAGCCAAGCCACTTCAAGCAAGTCTGTGACTTAATTCAGAACACTCCCCAGTCTGTGCTAAACTCAGAAAATGCCCAAAACTCCCTGTTGATGCCACCCACACTAAACTATCTCTGCTGCCAACACAATTTAAAACACAATAATGTTTGTGACAAATTCAATATCTGCATATTTAATAATGTCACAATATGCTTTATATTAAAGTATACTGCTTGCACATTACACTTAAAGATCCACTGTTTTGGGCTTTGTTTCATTTGTCCTTTTCTTGATGTTTAAAGAAAACATGTGGTATGTGCAGACATCCCCTTCTAAAAAAAACTGACAATTTTTGGGCAACACTACAGTATAGTCCAAAAAGGTTTAGCACTCACGAATACTCTGGTGACAATAATGATAATCCAGCACAAACAAGCAGGCACTCTCCGGAATTTAAAACACCAAGTTGCTTTATTCCAATATCGTGACGTTTCGGGGTTTTACCCCCGTCTTCAGCCTTATATAAAAAAAATTCAAACATATACAAACTTATATACCCTACTCACCCCTTGTGTAGTGTTATCTGTAATCACCTCATGCGTGCGTTCCAGCGGTAGCCACCCGGCGCATTGCATGCATCATCAAAGACGCCCCGTATGTTGCCTAGCAACTAACCGTCAGATACATTTTAACAATCTACTTGTTGTATCTAACACCTTGTGCGTGAGTATCAATGGCGGTCACCCGGCGCATAACTTGCGTCATTATAGGCTCCGTTCGTTGCCAAGCGACCAATCATCAATAGTTATTAGCTATGTTACAACGTGTTCCAAAAATTACCATGTTATCTTAAAAACTACCATGTTATCTTAAAAACAAAAACAAGAACCAGTATGTCACATGAAATGAAAAGAAAACAAAGGAGACATTCTACCTCTAATACTGTTACTCACTACACAACACTGCTATAAACCTTTATTTACATAAGGGAGCAGCTAATATTATATATATATATATATATATATATATATATATATATATATATATATATATATATATATATGTACTCAGTTAAAGGGGTCTAAGAGCTAGCTGTATATCTAGCGGATAACTCTATTATAAAAAATAGAAGAGACTAGAAACTAAACACATACTTCTAAATTACTTAATGGGGCTAAGAGATTACATAATGGGGCTAAGAAATTCTCAGTCCTATGTAGACAAAACAGAACAGAGCTGAATTTTCTAGTACTGTGAACTATTGTATAGGAAGCAATGCCATTCCATTTTAGTATTTAGACCCTTTGGGTTCAGAGTTTCCAGTTCAAAAGTCCATCTAGCCTCTCTCTGCAGGAGAACTTTGCTTCTATCTCCTCCCCTGCATAGGGGGGGTGGGGGGGTATATGGTCAATTATGGTATAGCGCAAGTCAGACACATTATGTCCATTTTGAAGAAAATTGCGTGCCACAGGTTGGTCCGACTCTTGATTCTTGATTGCTGTATGGATGGCGCTCCTATGATTCGCCATCCTGGTTCTCAAGTTGTCACACGTTTTTCCTACATAGAATAAACTACATTGGCAGTGTAGTAAATAGACCACATGGCTAGTGGTGCAAGTTACCCTATGTTTATGGAAATATTTCTTTCTAGTTCTAGGGTGGTGGAAGAAACGGCCTGTTAACATTCCATTGCAGGTAATGCACCCGCTACATTTGAAGCAGCCTGGTTTGACTTCTTCTAACTATATTTTAGTGCTATAGCAATGTGTAGGATTAGGCAGCTAAGCTATGTAATTAATTTTGCTTATTTTTGAAAATTATTTTAAAATGCTTGCCAGCAATTTTTAAACTATTTTTTTTGCAAACTATTTTAAATTAATTAGCCCTTTTAGGATATGCACTGATCTCAACCTGTTTTATGGCACTTTAAAGAGACATGAAACCCAAATTTTTTCTTTCATGATTCAGATAGAGAATACAATTTTAAACAACTTTTCCCGTTTGCTTCTATTATTTAATTTGTTTCCTTCTCTTGTTATGCTTTGCTGAAAGGTTTATATAGGCAAGTTTAGGAGCAGCAGAGAATCTAGGTTCTAGCTGTTGATTGGTGGCTGCATGTATATATCGATTGTGATTGGCTCACCCATGTGTTCAGTTAGAAACCATTAGTGTGATGCTGCTCCTTCAACAAATGATACCAAAAAAATTAAACAGATTAGATAAAAGAAGTAAATTAGAAAATTGCTTAAAAATGTATTCTCTATCTGAATCATGTGAGATTTTTTTTGGGTTTGATGTTCCTTTAACTGAGAACTTGCTTCTGTGGGTAGGGAGAAACCGGCAAGGGTACATTGGCCTAAAATCAATGAGTCTTTCTAAAGTCTGCTGTGTGCATACTGAGAAGGGTTTGCTGCTGTACTTTTAGGTCACCCTCGGTGATCGCCATCATTGACTTGTTAGAGATTAGTAAAGTGTTACAGAGGTCATATATCAGTTGTATATATTTGACTGTACCTTAACACTCTATGGGGTAGATTTATCAAGCAGCGGATTCTACGCACAAAGTTTCCGGCTCACTGGAAACGTAAGTTAAGAAGCAGCAGTCATAAGACCACTGCTCCTTAACTTGTTCTCCACCTTTTAGGTGGCGGACTGCAATCTTCCCGATCCGATCAGGATGATAGACAGCCTCCAATAGCGGCTAATTGTCCGCGAATTTGCTGGGGGGGGGGCATTGCACAAAGCATTTCACAAGAAATGCTTGTGCATTGATGAATGCTGACAGCATATGCTGTCGGCATTTAGCGATGACGGGTGGACATGATCCGCTACATCGAATCATGTCCACCTGGCATTTGAAAAATCTACCCATATGGGTGTAAGAACCATGACTCTTGTGACAGAAGAAGCGTCTCTGTGATAATGTTAATAGTCTCTTCAGTAACATGGTTCAAATATTAGACAAAGGCAAAACGTAAAGGGACAGTATTCACCAATTTTCAATTAACTGCATGTAATAGACACTACTATAAAGAATAATATGCACAGATACTGATATAAAAATCCAGTATAAAACTGTTTAAAAATGTACTTAGAAGCTTCTAGTTTACCTCTGTTTAAAAGGTTAAAGGAATAGTTTAGTCAAAATTAAATTTTCATGATTCAGATAGAGCATGCAATTTTAAGCAACTTTCTAATTTACTCCTATTATCACTTTTTCTTCGTTCTCTTGGTATCTTTATTTTAAAAAGCAGGAATGTAAACATAGGAGCCGGCCCATTTTTGGTTCAGCACCTGGATAGCACTTTCTGATTGGTGTTGCAACCAATCAGCAAGCGCTACCCATGTGCTGAACCAAAAATGGTCCGGCTCCTAAGCTTACATTCAAATAAAGATACAAAGAGAAAAATGAAAAATTGGTAATAGGAGTAAATTAGAAAGCTTCTTAAAATTGCATGCTCTATATGAATCATGAAAGTTTAATTTTGACTAGACTATTCCTTTAATTGGAACACCCACTGAAAGTGGTTCTATCATAAAGAGCAGACATTCCCACCTCCCCCTTCCTCTGCATATGAAAAGACTCTTTACACAAACAGGAGCAATCTGGAGTAGGTATATATCAGTATTCTTCTAAAACTTTGGGGCTTGGTTAGGAGTCTGATAATCAGCACACTGTTATTTAAACATAAGCAAAACTATATTTAAAAAAAAAAAAGCTGTATAGGCTATATAAATGGATCATCTACAAAACAATTATGCAAAGAAAAATCTAGTGTATCAAGAACAAAAATAGTCACAGGGCATTTATATAAAAATAATTAACAAACACAGTAACATAAAGCAAACAGTTAAAAATCAAAAGGAGAAAGTAACGGAAACTATAACTTTACAAACATATGGCTAGATTACGAGTCTTGTGTTATGAGTAAAAAAGCAGCATTAAGCCTCATAACGCTGCTTTTTCACTACCGCTGCTATTACGAGTCTTGCAGATTTAGGGGCACCACACTTTTTTGACCATACAGCAAATCAACTTACGCAAATTGTGTATAGACTTTTTTCTATGGGTCTTCCATAGCGCCGGTATTACGAGCTTGTCCTGAGAGGCCAAAAAGTGAGTGGTACACCCTACCCCGTCAAGATTCGTATCACATTTTAAAGTCAGTAGTTATGAGTTTTACACTACAAAGCCATAGCATAAAACTCATAACTAAAGTGCTAAAAAGTACACTAACACCCATAAACTACCTATTAACCCCTAAACCGAGGCCCTCCCACATCGCAAATACTAAAATAACATTATTAACCCCTAATCTGCCGCTCCGGACATCGCCGCCACTATAATAAATATATTAACCCCTAAACCGCCGCACTCCCACATCGTTAACACTAGTTAAATATTATTAACCCCTAATCTGCTGTCCCTAACATCGCTGCCACCTACCTACATTTATTAATCCCCAAATCTGCCGCCCCCAATGTCGCTGCCATTATATTAAATTTATTAACCCCTAAATCTAAGTCTAACCCTAACACCCCCTAACTTAAATATAATTAAAATAATTATAAAAAAAATTACTATTAATAACTAAATAATTCCTATTTAAAACTAAATACTTACCTATAAAATAAACCCTAAGCTAGCTACAATATAACTAATAGTTACATTGTATCTAGCTTAAAGTTTATTTTTATTTTACAGGCAAGTTTGTATTTATTTTAACTAGGTAGAATAGTTACTTAATAGTTATTAACTATTTACTAACTACTTAGCTAAAATAAATACAAATTTACCTGTAAAATAAAACCTAACCTAAGTTACACTAACACCTAACACTACACTACAATTAAATAAATTACCTAAATTAAATACAATTAACTAAATTAAATAAAATTAGCTAAATTACAAAAACAAACAAACACTAAATTACAGAAAATAAAAAAAAATTACAAGATCTTTAAACTAATTACACATAATCTAATAGCTCTATCAAAATAAATAAAGCCCACCCAAAATAAAAAAAAACCTAGCCTAAACTAAACTACCAATAGCCCTTAAAAGGGGCTTTTGCAGGGAATTGCCCCAAAGAAATAAGCTCTTTTACCTGTAAAAAAATTTACAAACAACCCCACAAAAGTAAAACCCACCACCCACACAACCAACCCCCAAATAAAACCCTAACTAAAAAAACCTAAGCTCCCCATTGCCCAGAAAAGGGCATTTGGATTGGCCATTGCCCTTACAAGGGCATTTAGCTCTTGACCTAAAAACACTAAGCTCCACTTACCGTGAGAATTCTTCATCTAAGCGGCAAGATGTTCTCAAGGAAGCCGGCAGAAGTGGTCCTCCAGACGGGCAGAAGTGGTCCTCCAGACGGGCAGAAGTCTTCACCCAGACGGCATCTTCTATCTTCATCCTTCCGACGCGGAGCGGCTCCATCTTCAAGACATCCGGCGCGGAGCATCCTCTTCAATCCACGTCTTCTTGCTGAATGAAGGTTCCTTTAAATGACGTCATCCAAGATGGCGTACCTTAGATTCCGATTGGCTGATATAATTCTATCAGCCAATCCGAATTAAGGTTGAAAAAAATCCTATTAACTGATGCAATTAGGGGTTAATAACATTATGTAGGTGTCAGCGATGTTGTGGCCAGCAGATTAGGGGTTAATAAATATAATGTAGGTGTCGGCGATGTTGGGGGCAGCAGATTAGGGGTTCATAAGTATAATGTAGGTGGCGGCGATGTCCGGAGCAGCAGATTAGGGGTTAATAAGTATAACGCAGGTGTCATCGATGTCGGTGGCGGCAGATTAGGGGTTAATAAGTGTAAGATTAGGGGTGTTTAGACTCGGGGTTCATGTTAGGGTGTTAGGTGTAAACATAAAATGTGTTTCCCTATAGGAATCAATGGGGCTGCGTTACTGAGCTTTACGCTGCTTTATTGCAGGTGTTAGACTTTTTCTCAGCCGGCTCTCCCCATTGATGTCTATGGGGAAATCGTGCATGAGTACGTACAACCAGCTCACCGCTGACTTAAGCAGCGCTGGTATTGGAGTGCGGTATGGAGCACAATTTTGCTCTATGCTCACTTCTTTTCTTTTAACGCTGGGTTTGTAAAAACCTGTAATACCAGCGCTGTAGGTAAGTGAGCTGTGAGAATAACGTGCAAGTTAGTACCGCACCCCTCATAACGCAAAACTCGTAATGTGGCCGATAGACTCTGCCCCAAGGGAAAAGATTGTTACTTACACTGAAGCAGCTTCCCATTTAAATGAGCATATGACATTAAATACATGGGGCCGGATTATAAGTGGAGCGCTATATATCGCTTGCGTGCAAGTGATATTAGCGCTCCAATTTGTAATACCAGTGCACGATAATGTGTGCTGGTATTACAAGCACTGCGCAATGCGGCCGCAAACTCACTGTCGCATTGCAAGGAAGCATTGCGCTCACAAGAGAACGCTCCATAGGCTCCTTGTACTGATGCTGTCGCAGACGGCATCAGAAAATCGTGCAGCGTAGGGGGTAAGTAGCACAGCCATTGGGCTGCAGTTTTAAATATATATGTATATGATTATATACATATATATTTATGTGTTTATATGTGTACGTATAGGCCAAACATTTGGTGAGCTCCAAAACCAGAGATAGTCTTCTGGTAGATAGACAAATAAATGATTCTAAGCCCTTTGATGGAGTGACGTTTGTCACCACTCACAGTGGACAATACAATGACATTTGTTCCATTATACGCAAGCACTTTAAAATCCTCAATGCAGATGATAAATTAATTGAAATGGTTAAAAGTGGTGTTAGGTGTGCATACAGGAAAGGTCCCACACTGGGCTCCCAGCTATCTCCAACTATGTTGCCCACTAAGACTAATGATGCTTGTGCGTGGATCAGACATCAGGGCATGCATAAATGCGGCCACAGAAAATGCAAACCGTGTGACTTTGTACGCACTGGAAATACATTTACAAGTTATGTTACAGGGAAAACATTTAATATCAAAACACTCTTAAATTGCACATGTACTAATGTGATTTATGTACTTAACTGCTCCTCATGTAAAATTCAATACATAGGTCTTACCTCCAGAGATGTAAACACCAGAATTAGGGAACATCTTTCCTCTTTTACTACAGTTAAATCGAGTACCCCTGTAGTACAGCATTTCGGGGTCTACCATGGAGGGAACCTTTCTTCCTTTTCTTGGAGTGCTATAGAAAGGGTTCACAGACCTAAAAGGGGAGGTTCCATAGATCGCATGCTGGAGTTGAGAGAAGCCCATTGGATTTTCACAATGGGCACTCGTATTCCAAATGGGCTCAACTCCAAGTATGATATCATGAATTTGTGGTAACTGGTCTGGGCTCCTTAGCTCTCTGTGAGCCACTCCTATGCATGTCATATTTATCTGTTTAGGACTCTGTAATCTCTTGCGCTATTCAGGCAGTTCATTTCATTTGTCCATATATACTTTACCCTGGATTACTTAGGACAATCATGTAACTTAGAAATTTTAACCCATATTATTGCTTACGATTAAGATCTATAATTATGTTATAGGGTTAGGGTCCGCCTGAACAGTATTAGACTTTTCTATGTGTATAACATGTTTTGACTTTTGACCCTTCATATTCTTTGTTAGAATGAGAATATATATAGCTAATATGGTACACATAGTACACAATGTATGTTTTGAGATTTTGCACATTGTATATTGCACTATTTCTAATTTTGGAGGTTTGGTGTGTATTTCTCATTCTGCAACATGTTTATTCCATGTATAAGTGAATGTTGTATTTGTCAAATTCGCTAGGTTTAATTGCTAAGGAGGTACTGTTAATATTAGTTCTCTTTGTATAGAGTATGTAATCAACAGGTGTGTTCTAATTTTTAACCAATAGGATTTTAGGTATGAGTATTTAGAGAGGTGTGTCACACAGCACTATAGGCTATGACTACGGCTCTCAGCCGAAACGCGTAAGCCAAACAGTGCCACACCTGTTATGCTTTTACTTGTGATTGCCATTCGTTTTTAATCTGAGTTTGAAATAAAGACGTTTTAACTATACTCTCCAGGACTACCGCTTTTCTATATTTCTACATTTTGCCAGTGTATCCTGGACTGTTAAGCTGTGGGGAGGTGTGTGCGTGCAGCAAATAGTTATTGGTGATTCTTCAGCATCGGTACTTTCCACGGATTGGTTACTGCTGATTGACGCTTTGACTAGCCAATAGGATCTAGCGCTCATCGAAGAGGAGAGACGCTGTACATCTGCAGACCCACGAGGACGCCAAGCAGCTGAGCCGGTGAAGAAACGAGCACTCGGAGATGGTATAAGGTACCCGTGCATCGTAGATCCCAAAGTGTCCGGTATAGTAAGCAGGCTTGGGCAACAGTGGGGGACTTATTTTGACCAATTCGCCTATGCAGTTACCTATAAAAGTTTCCTTAAGCTGTCATACAGTTTGGAATACACTGCACTATTAACTATTAGCTGACCTCAAGTGGTTTTTCACGCATTTGTTTTAGCACTACTGAGTTCCTTCTTTTGTATGTTTACGTATACATATTAACACATAAATATATATGTAAATAAGTATATACATTTATATTTACATTGCGGTCTATGGGAACACACAGTTCCCATAGACCACAATGTAAAGGCACTTTTCAGTAATGTTTTTTTTCTTATACCCTGCTCCCACCAACTTTAACCTCAAAATACTGCCAAGTGCAGTAATTTTATGAAAAAATAAAGATGTTGCCTATCTTTATTTTTTAATAATCTACACTAGACAGTATTTTGGGGGTATTTGGGGCAGATTTTTAAAATTAACCAGAAATCTGATCTCTTGTAATCGCTGGTTAATTATCTTGCTTCCATATCAGTGAGAGACAGGTTGCAGTCCTAGAATGATGATGTCATCACTTACTATTTAAGTGTCTCATTTCAGTCTGCCTTTGCCCTTGTGTTGTCTCTGACTTCTCTGGGAGTTCCTGTGTTCCTGTGTCCGTGTATAACCTGGCTTGTTTGACATCCCTTCCTGATCACTGGCTTGTTCCTGACATCGCTG
Organism: Bombina bombina; assembly: GCF_027579735.1. Lineage (NCBI taxonomy): Eukaryota > Metazoa > Chordata > Amphibia > Anura > Bombinatoridae > Bombina > Bombina bombina. The sequence goes on along the minus strand of NC_069500.1, from coordinate 914,376,800 downwards.
ACCTTCGTGTTCCTGTCCCTGGCTTGTCTGACTACCCACTCTGGCTTTGACTCCTGGCTTGTCATTTGGCTTTTGGACTCGTTATAATTTTTTTGTTATTTTTTTAATAAAGGTATGATTATTTAGCATTTCACGTCTCAGTCTGGTTCCTGGTACCCTGAAACATTGTCCTTGTAAAGTAGCTTATCCCTCGGTCATGCCTAGCCATTTCAAAGCTGACAATGTTGTGTCCTTTTTATTTTTTATTAATTTTTATTTTACCTTTTCAAAGTTTTCATTTGGTACATATATCAGAGCAACATATTTTATACAGGGTATATTTTTATATTTTTGATGCATTTTTGTGATACCAGGTCCCTTTACAGTGGAACTATTACAACATAGTTGTAGTTCCATTGATTATAACAGCTGTCATGAGGGGTGGGTACAAATCTGTTTCAATTCCACAAGTTTCAAGTTGCAATGTTTCAGTTAAATAATAGTTTCACTATTGGGTTTTATTGAATTTATTGATCACAAATCAAAAGTACAGGTGAAATATTCTACAGTGATCAAATCATTGCTGAAAGAGGTGTTTAAAGGGACAGTCTAGTCAAAATTAAACTTTCATGATTCAGATAGGGCATGTCATTTTAAACAACTTTCCAATTGACATTTATCATTACATTTGCTTTGTTCCCTTGGTGGTATTTTTTAACCCCTTAATGACCACAATGTACCCTGTATGTCACTGGTCGTTAAGGTTTTTTTTCAGGACATAATAGCACAAGTCTAGCAAGAAGACACTATTAATACCCTCCCTCCAGCAGGCTTTGTGGAATAGAGCAGTCTCAACACTGGTGGCAAGACTGCGCTATAAAACAATCAAGTCCCAAAAAAAGGTCAGTGACATACAGGGTACGTCGCTGGTCCTTAAGGGTTTAAAACTAAACCTAGCTAGGCTCAAACTAATTTCTAAACCGTTAAAACCCGCCTCTTAGTTCAGAGCATTTTGAAAGTTTTTCACAGTTAGACAGTACTAGTTCATGTGTGTTATATAGATAACATTGTGCTCACTACTGTAGAGTTATTTAGGAGTCTGCACTGATAGGCTAAACTGCATGTCTGTCAAAAGCACTGAGATAAGGGGGTAGTCAGCAGAGGCTTAGATACAAGGTAATCACAGATGTAAAACATATATTAATATAGCTGTGTTGGTTATGCAAAACTGGGGAATGGGTAATAAAGGGATTATCTATCTTTTTAAACAATAAAAATTCTGTTGTAGACTGTCCCTTTAAGTTCACTTCCCTGTGTGATGTTAGGGTTCTATGCCAGTTGCGGAATGTTCTATACAGCAGCCTCGCCATGTGCAGCAAAGGTTAGTGTAAATCAGTGGTTCCCAGATTGGGCGGTACTGAGTGATTACTGAGGGGGGGCCTTGGGATTATCATAGAGGTCACTAGTGGAAAGGAATGGAAAAGGATGCTAGAGGGCCCCTCCAAGTATAATTATCGTAATTTGATCTGATTTATCAAAGATGTGTGAAACAAAATGACTTTCATACTTTGTATTTGATATTTTACTTCAGGAGTTTTTTCTTCTATGATAGTTCAGGTTTATCAGCAACTAACAATTTCTCTCACTATGATAAATTGCAGCCACTTTTACTGTAGACTTGCATTCTTTGTTTTTGCCAGCGCTGTATATTAGCCCATATTATTACCATTAACTGCACAGTTTAGAACCATTGTGCAGTAGCAGGAAACACAGCAAAGGCCTGTTGGGTTTGCAGTGTGATGCTGCTTCTGTATTGAGTGTTTTAGCTACTTCTTACTTGGGCAATCTATTATTTCAGCGTAAAAGCAGTAACGCCGCTATTACGAGTCGTGTCGGTATAGCTATACCGCAAGCATTTTAGCCTGTAACGCAACGTCAATCTCGCACTCAAAAAAATGACATTTTTGAGTGGGATTTCCATAGCACCGATATAACAGGTTGTGTGGTCCGGCTAGCCTATACCGACACAAGCCATACCGCCATCTGAGAGCAGTAGTTATTACATTTATTAACCCCTAATCTGCCTTCCACCCACATCGCGACTATTAAATAAACCTATTATCCGCTAATCTGCTGCCCACCCACATCGCCAACACTATTTAAATATATTAACTCCTAAACCGCCATTCCCCGACATCGCCACCACTATAATAAAGTTATTAACCCCTATTCCACTGCTCCCCGACATCGCAAAAATCTAAATTAAACGATTAACCCCTAAACCTAACACCCCCTAACTTTAAATTAAAATTACAATATAACTCTATTTAAATAAATAAAAACTTAAATAAAGTTATTAACCCCTAAACCTCCGGCCTCCCACATCTCCGCCACTAAATAAATACATTAACCCCTAAACCGCCGGCCCCTCACATTGTAAAACACTGATTAAGCTATTAACCCCTAAAACCTAACACCTCCTAACTTTAAATTAAAATTACAATATAACTATTTAAATAAATAATAACTTACCTGTGAAATAATAATAAGCCTAACTTTAAACTATAAATTAACCTAACATAACTAATCTAATAAAATAAAAAATACTACCAATTAAAATATCTAAATTACAAATTTTAAAAAATCTACAACTAAGAAAAAAATGTAAAAATCTAAATTACAACTAAAAAAAACAAATAAACTACCAATAGCTCTTACAAGGGCCTTTTGTAGGGCATTGACCTAAAGAAATCAGCTCTTTTACCTGTACAAAAACACAAAGTCCCCCCAACAGTGAAACCCATCACTCAACCAACCCCCCAAAATAAAAAACTTAACTCTAAAAAAAACCTAAGCTACCCATTGCCCCTAAAGGGGCATTTGTATGGGCATTGCCCTTAAAACAGAATTTATGCTTACCTGATAAATTACTTTCTCCAACGGTGTGTCCGGTCCACGGCGTCATCCTTACTTGTGGGATATTCTCTTCCCCAACAGGAAATGGCAAAGAGTCCCAGCATGGTCACATGATCCCTCCTAGGCTCCGCCCACCCCAGTCATTCGACCGACGGACAGGAGGAAATATATATAGGAGAAACCATATGGTACCGTGGTGACTGTAGTTAGAGAAAATAATTCATCAGACCTGATTAAAAAACCAAGGCGGGCCGTGGACCGGACACACCGTTGGAGAAAGTAATTTATCAGGTAAGCATAAATTCTGTTTTCTCCAACATTGGTGTGTCCGGTCCACGGCGTCATCCTTACTTGTGGGAACCAATACCAAAGATTTAGGACACGGATGAAGGGAGGGAGCAAATCAGGTCACCTAAACGGAAGGCACCACAGCTTGCAAAACCTTTCTCCCAAAAATAGCCTCCGAAGAAGCAAAAGTATCAAATTTGTAAAATTTGGCAAAAGTGTGCAGTGAAGACCAAGTCGCTGCCTTACATATCTGGTCAACAGAAGCCTCGTTCTTGAAGGCCCATGTGGAAGCCACAGCCCTAGTGGAGTGAGCTGTGATTCTTTCAGGAGGCTGCCCCTTCCGGCAGTCTCATAAGCCAATCGGATAATGCTTTTAAGCCAAAAGGAAAGAGAAGTAGAAGTCGCTTTTAGACCTCTCCTTTTACCAGAATAAACAACAAACAAGGAAGATGTTTGTCTGAAATCTTTAGTAGCCTCTAAATAGAACTTTAGAGCACGGACAACGTCCAAATTGTGTAACAAACGTTCCTTCTTTGAAACTGGATTCGGACACAAAGAAGGTACAACTATCTCCTGGTTAATATTTTTGTTAGAAACAACTTTAGGAAGAAAACCAGGCTTAGTACGCAAAACCACCTTATCTGCATGGAACACCAGATAAGGAGGAGAACACTGCAGAGCAGATAACTCTGAAACTCTTCTAGCAGAAGAAATTGCAACCAAAAACAAAACTTTCCAAGATAGTAACTTAATATCTATGGAATGTAAGGGTTCAAACGGAACCCCTTGAAGAACTGAAAGAACTAGATTTAGACTCCAGGGAGGAGTCAAAGGTCTGTAAACAGGCTTGATCCTAACCAGAGCCTGAACAAAAGCTTGAACATCTGGCACAGCTGCCAGTCTTTTGTGTAGTAAGACCGATAAAGCTGAGATCTGTCCCTTTAGAGAACTTGCAGATAATCCTTTCTCCAAACCTTCTTGAAGAAAGGAGAGAATCTTAGGAATTTTTATCTTATTCCATGGGAATCCTTTGGATTCACACCAACAGATATATTTTTTCCATATTTTATGGTAAATTTTTCTAGTTACAGGTTTTCTGGCCTGAACCAGAGTATCTATCACCGAATCTGAAAACCCACACTTTGATAGAATCAAGCGTTCAATCTCCAAGCCGTCAGTTGGAGGGAGACCAGATTTGGGTGTTCGAATGGACCTTGAACAAGAAGGTCCTGTCTCAAAGGTAGCTTCCATGGTGGAGCCAATGACATATTCACCAGGTCTGCATACCAAGTCCTGCGTGGCCACGCAGGAGCTATCAAGATCACCGAGGCCCTCTCCTGATTGATCCTGGCTATCAGCCTGGGAATGAGAGGAAACGGTGGGAATACGTAAGCTAGGTTGAAAGTCCAAGGTGCTACTAGTGCATCTACTAGAGTCGCCTTGGGATCCCTGGATCTGGACCCGTAGCAAGGAACCTTGAAGTTCTGACGAGACACCATCAGATCCATGTCTGGAATGCCCCATAATTGAGTTATTTGGGCAAAGATTTCCGGATGGAGTTCCCACTCCCCCGGATGAAATGTCTGACGACTCAGAAAATCCGCTTCCCAATTTTCCACTCCTGGGATGTGGATCGCAGACAAGTGGCAGGAGTGATCCTCCGCCCATTGAATTATTTTGGTCACTTCTTTCATCGCCAGGGAACTCTTTGTTCCCCCTTGATGATTGATATAAGCAACAGTCGTCATGTTGTCTGATTGGAACCTTATGAATTTGGCCTTTGCTAGTTGAGGCCAAGCTCTGAGAGCATTGAATATCGCTCTCAGTTCCAGAATGTTTATCGGGAGAAGAGACTCCTCCCGAGACCATAGAGCTTTCAGGGATTCCCAGACCGCACCCCAGCCCACTAAACTGGCGTCGGTCGTGACAATGACCCACTCTGGCCTGCAGAAGCTCATTCCCTGAGACAGATGGTCCAGGGTCAGCCACCAACGGAGTGAATCTCTGGTCTTTTGATCTACTTGAATCATTGGAGACAAGTCTGTATAATCCCCATTCCACTGTTTGAGCATGCACAGTTGTAATGGTCTTAGATGAATTCGTGCAAAGGGAACTATGTCCATTGTTGCAACCATCAATCCTATTACTTCCATGCACTGCGCTATGGAAGGACGAGGAACAGAATGAAGCACTTGACAAGAGCTTAGAAGTTTTGATTTTCTGACCTCTGTCAGAAAAATCCTCATTTCTAAGGAATCTATTATTGTTCCCAAGAAGGGAACTCTTGTTGACGGGGACAGAGAACTCTTTTCTTTGTTCACCTTCCATCCGTGAGATGTGAGAAAGGCTAGAACGATGTCCGTATGAGCCTTTGCCTTTGACAGGGACGACGCTTGTATTAGAATGTCGTCCAAGTAAGGTACTACTGCAATGCCCCTTGGTCTTAGAACCGCTAGAAGGGACCCTAGCACCTTTGTGAAAATCCTTGGAGCAGTGGCTAATCCGAATGGAAGAGCCACAAACTGGTAATGTTTGTCCAGAAAAGCGAACCTTAGGAACTGATGATGTTCCTTGTGGATAGGGATATGTAGGTACGCATCCTTTAGATCCACGGTAGTCATAAATTGACTTTCCTGGATGGTGGGTAGAATCATTCGAATGGTTTCCATTTTGAACGATGGTACCCTGAGAAATTTGTTTAGGATCTTCAAATCCAAAATTGGTCTGAACGTTCCCTCTTTTTTGGGAACTACGAACAGATTGGAATAAAATCCCATTCCTTGTTCCTTTATTGGAACTGGGTGTATCACTCCCATCTTTAACAGGTCTTCTACACAATGTAAGAATGCCTGTCTCTTTATTTGGTTTGAGGATAAGTGAGACTTGTGGAACCTTCCCCTTGGGGGTAGTTCCTTGAATTCCAGGAGATAACCTTGAGAAACTATTTCTAGCGCCCAAGGATCCTGAACATCTCTTGCCCAAGCCTGAGCAAAGAGAGAAAGTCTGCCCCCCACCAGATCCGGTCCCGGATCGGGGGCTACTCCTTCATGCTGTTTTGTTAGCAGTGGCAGGCTTCTTGGCCTGCTTACCCTTGTTCCAGCCTTGCATTGGTTTCCAGGCTGGTTTGGGTTGTGAGGCATTACCCTCTTGCTTAGAGGATGCAGAATTAGAGGCTGGTCCATTTCTGCGAAAATTAGGTTTATTTTTAGCCTTAAAAGACCTATCCTGTGGAAGGGCATGGCCCTTTCCCCCAGTGATGTCTGAAATAATCTCTTTCAAATCAGGTCCAAATAAAGTTTTACCTTTGAAAGGAATGTTAAGCAATTTTGTCTTGGATGACACATCCGCTGACCAAGACTTTAGCCAAAGCGCTCTGCGTGCCACGATAGCAAACCCTGAATTTTTCGCCGCTAATTTTGCTAATTGCAAAGCGGCATCTAAAATAAAAGAGTTAGCCAATTTAAGTGCGTGAACTCTGTCCATAACCTCCTCATATGGAGTTTCTCTACTGAGCGACTTTTCTAGTTCCTCGAACCAGAACCACGCTGCCGTAGTGACAGGAACAATGCATGAAATTGGTTGTAGAAGGTAGCCTTGCTGTACAAAAATCTTTTTAAGCAAACCTTCCAATTTTTTATCCATAGGATCTTTGAAAGCACAACTATCTTCGATAGGAATAGTAGTGCGTTTGTTTAGAGTAGAAACTGCCCCCTCGACCTTGGGGACTGTCTGCCATAAGTCCTTTCTGGGGTCGACCATAGGAAATAATTTCTTAAATATAGGGGGAGGAACAAAAGGTATGCCGGGCTTTTCCCACTCTTTATTTACTATGTCCGCCACCCGCTTGGGTATAAGAAAAGCGTCGGGGGGCAACAGAACCTCTAGGAACCTGTCCATCTTGCATAATTTCTCTGGAATGACCAAATTGTCACAATCATCCAGAGTAGATAACACCTCCTTAAGCAGTACACGGAGATGTTGTAATTTAAATTTAAATGTCACAACATCAGGTTCAGCTTGATGAGAAATTTTTCCTGAATCTGAAATTTCTCCCTCAGACAAAACCTCCCTCATGGCCCCTTCAGATTGGTGTGAGGGTATGACAGAACAATTATCATCAGCGTCCTCTTGCTCTTCAGTGTTTAAAACAGAGCAATCGCGCTTTCTCTGATAAGTAGGCATTTTGGATAAAAGATTTGCTATGGAGTTATCCATTACAGCCGTTAATTGTTGCATGGTAATAAGTATTGGCGCACTAGATGTACTAGGGGCCTCCTGCATGGGCAAAACTGGTGTAGACACAGTAGGAGATGATGTACTATCATGTTTACTCCCCTCATTTGAGGAATCATCTTGGGCAATATCATTATTTGTGGCAGTACTGTCCTTACTTTGTTTGGACGCTATGGCACAATTATCACATAAATTTAAATGGGGAGACACATTGGCTTTCATACATATAGAACATAGCTTATCTGAAGGTACAGACATGTTAAACAGGCTTAAACTTGTCAACAAATCACAAAAAACGTTTTAAAATAAAACCGTTACTGTCACTTTAAATTTCAAACAGAAAACACTTTATTACTGAATATGTGAAAAAGTATGAAGGAATTGTTCAAAAATTACCAAAATTTCACCACAGTGTCTTAAAGCATTAAAAGTATTGCACACCAAATTTCAGAGCTTTAACCCTTAAAATAACGGAACCAGAGCCGTTTTTCAATTTAACCCCTATACAGTCCCAGATATAGTCTTTGTTAAGACCCAACCAAGCCCTGAGGGGAATACGATACCAAATGACGCCTTCTAAAAGCTTTTTCAGAGATTCTTAGATCCTCACACATGCATCTGCATGCCCTGCTCTCAAAAAACAACTGCGCATTCATGGCGCTAAAATGAGGCTCAGTCTATGACTAGAAAGGCCCCCTGACTGAAAAAGGTGTCCAATACAGTGCCTGCCATTTTATAAACGTTCCCCAAGATTATAAATGCCAATTATTAGCCTAAATCTGAATAATATGCACAAATAAAGCAATCGATTTAGCCCATAAAAATGTCTACCATGTTTTTTAGCCCATAATAAGCCCTTTATTCTGTTTGTTTTTGACTAAGAAAATGGCTTACCGGTCCCCATGAGGGGAAATGACAGCCTTCCAGCATTACACAGTCTTGTTAGAAATATGGCTAGTCATACCTTAAGCAGAAAAGTCTGCTAACTGTTTCCCCCAACTGAAGTTACTTCATCTCAACAGTCCTATGTGGAAACAGCAACCGATTTTAGTTACTGTCTGCTAAAATCATCTTCCTCTTACAAACAGAAATCTTCATCCTTTTCTGTTTCAGAGTAAATAGTACATACCAGCACTATTTTAAAATAACAAACACTTGATAGAAGAATAAAAACTACATTTAAACACCAAAAAACTCTTAACCATCTCCGTGGAGATGTTGCCTGTGCAACGGCAAAGAGAATGACGGGGGTGGGCGGAGCCTAGGAGGGATCATGTGACCGGAAGAGAATATCCCACAAGTAAGGATGACGCAGTGGACCGGACACAACAATGTTGGAGAAAAGGGCATTCAGCTCCCGGCGGCATTTTCAATCATCATCCCGGCAGCGTGGAGCAAAGCCATCCTTGAAGACGAAGACATCCGGCGCAGAGCGTCCTCTTCATATGGTTGCCACCGTACACTGAAGTTAAATGCAAGGTAGCCATTTCAAAATAGTGTACCTTGCATTCCTATTGGCTGAGTTGATTCTTCAAATTCAAACCAGCCAATAGGATAAGAGCTTCTGAATTCCTATTGGCTGTTCAAATCAGCCAATAGGATTTCAGTAGGTCTCATCCTATTGGCTGATTTCAACAGCCAATAGGATTTCAGAAGCTCTCATCCTATTGGCTGATTTGAATTTGAAGAATCAAATCAGCCAATAGGAATAGAAAGTACGCCATTTTGAAATAGCTACCTTGCATTCAACTTCAGTGTATGACGGCGACCGTATGAAGAGGACGCTCCGCACAGGATGTCTTTGGCTTCCAGGATGGCTCCACTCCGTGCCGCTGGGATGAAGATAGAAGATGCCCCCGGGATGGATGAAGACCTCAACGTCTGGATGAAGACCTCGCCGCCTGGATGGAGATGGATGTCCGGACTTCAGGAACCTCGTGAGTAGATCTTCTGTGGTTAGTGTTAGGTTTCTTTTAATTTTTTGGGGTGGGTTTTTTTTTAGATTAGGGCTTTGGGCTTGGAAAAAGAGCTAAATGCCCTTTTAAGGGCAATGCCCATACAAATGCCCATTTAGGAGCAATGGGTAGCTTAGTTTTTTTTTAGAGTTAGTTTTTTAATTTTGGGGGGTTGGTTGGGTGGTGGGTTTTACTGTTGGGGAAACTTTGTAATTTTTTTACAGGTAAAAGAGCTGATTTCTTTAAGGCAATGCCCTACAAAAGGCCCTTTTAAGGGCTATTGGTAGTTTATTGTATGCTAGGGGGTGTTTTTATTTTGGTGGGGCTTTTTTATTTTTATAGGGCTATTAGATTAGGTGTAATTGTTTTTATTTTTTATATTTTTGTTTGTGTTTTTTCTGTAATCTTAGTGTTTTTTATTTTTTGTGATTTTAGTGTTAATTATTTTTGGTAAACTTAGATTTTTAAAATTTTTCGTAGGATTTGGGTTTTGTTAGTTGTAATTTAGACTTTTAATTTTTTTTCTTAGTGTTAGGTTTTTTTAAAATTTGGAATTTAGATTTTTTTTAATTGGTAGTATTTTTTAATTTTATTATAATAGTTATGTTAGGTTAATTTATAGTTTAATGTTAGGTTTATTTTTATTTCACAGCTAAGTTTTTATTTATTTAAATAGAGTTATATTGTAATTTTAATTTAAACAAGAGCTATACGATAGTTAGTGGCGCTTAAAGCTGACTGTCAGTATAACAATGATTGATATCGTTGAATGCATGTGGATAATTTTTTCAAAGTGTATTGACAATGTGAAATAACAGCTGGTGTTTCGGTGGATGCTTGCTATATAGCGTGAAAGCGATAATAAAATATCTTGGATAAACTCATAAAGGTGTGTAAAATTAGTGTGTTTAATGCCGTAAATGAAAAAGGCAAATAATATCTCTAACTCTCATAGAGGCTTGCTTGAATAAACCTAAATAAATGCAGATAATAAGGATATAACAACAATTTAATAAAATATAATAAAATGTATAATACACTCGTACAATATCTAAGACACCAGTGTCTATTTATAAAAACAATCGATAAATGACTTGATATAAGAACAGTGTTGTCTGGCTAACAATATCTATTGAACATACGGTGTAGCTCAAAATTGATATACAACAATATAACCATTTATAACTTCAGATGACTTAAGTGAATAAAATGTAGCCAAGTTGAATGTTATTATTACACAAAGTTCAAGTGTAAATAAATGTTGCTACAATAGCGATTGCAGGTAAAACTTGTAAAAATGAAATATACACTCACAGATGGAAGTTTAAGTGCAGTTTTCTTAATGCAATCCAGCGATAAAAGTATAAGCAAATGTTCAAGCATATAATCAAATGTCCATTGGCTGTAGCGTGAATACAAGGGTACTTCTTTTTTAGATGTAATAGAGAGATCCTTGTTTTCCAAGAAAGTTAATACTGATGTTATAATGCTAACATTTGTGGAGAATAGTGTGTGAAGTTACTCACTGTTTTTTTCGGCGTCCTCGTCTGAATAGCCCGCTTCCTCTTTGAGAACTGTCAATGGATCAGATCCAATCCAACAATGTTAAGTATAGGAGGAGAGGGCATGCTGCTTAGAATCTCTAAGCAGCTACAGACCCCCAAGACCCACTGTTGGAAAGGTAATCGCCTCACCTTTCCAGCAGTTTAAGTCTTGGGGGTCTGTAAAAAATAAAATAAAAAGTTAAAAAAGTTAACTAAGTTAAACAGTTAATCAAAAATTAAAAAAATCAAAGAAACCTTAGAAAATATTAGCACCCAGGTGGGAAAGTGCTTAGCACTCAAAGGGTTAAAATTCTTTTAATTATTTTATTATTTTCTGTAATTTAGTGTGTGTTTTTTTTCGTACTTTATTTAATTTAATTTTAATTAATTGTAGTTAGTTTAGGTAATTGTAATGTAGGTTAGGTTTTATTTTACAGGTACTTTTGTATTTATTTTAACTAGGAAGTTATTAAATAGTTAATAACTATTTAATAACTATTGTACCTAGTTAAAATAAATACAAAATTGCCTGTAAAATAAAAATAAACCCTGAGATAGCTACAATGTAACTATTAGTTATATTGTAGCTATCTTAGGGTTTATTTAATAGGTAAGTATTTAGTTTTAAATAGGAATAATTTATTTAATTGTAGTAATTTTATTTAGATTATTTAAAATTATATTTAAGTTAGGGGGGGCTAGGGTTAGATTTAGGTTTAGGGGTTAATAACTTTATTATAGTGGTGGCGACAGGGGCGGCAGATTAGGGGTTAATAAGTGTAGTTAGATGGCGGCGACATTGGGGGCGGCAGATAAGGGTTTAATAAATATAATGTAGGGTTCGGCGATGTTGGGGGCAGCAGATTAGGGGTTCATATATATAATGTAGGTGGCGGCGGTGTCCGGAGAGGCAGATTAGGGATTAATAATATAATGTAGGTGGCGATGATGTTGGGGATGGCAGATTAGGGGTTAATAAGTGTAATATTAGGGGTGTTTAGACTCCGGTTCATGTTAGGGTGTTAGGTGTAGACATAAAAAGTATTTTCCCATAGGAATCAATAGGGCTGTGTTAGGAACTGAACGCTGCTTTTTTGCAGGTGTTAGGTTTTTTTTCAGCCGAATCTGCCCCATTGATTCCTATGGGGAAATCGTGCACAAGCACGTTTATTCAGCTCACCGCTACCATAAGCAGCGCTGGTATTGAGGTGAGATGTGGAGCTAAATTTTGCTCTCCACTCACTTTTTTGCGGCTAACACCGGGTTTAAAAAAGCCTGTAATACCAGCGTTGTTTGTAGGTGAGCGGTGAGCATAAACTGCTTGTTAGCACCGCACAGCCTTACCGACAAAACTCGTAATCTAGCCGATAGTGTTTAAGTCAAATTTCACATTAAAAGAGAACTTAAACCAGAGAAGGCAAACTCTTAAATTGAATAGATATAGATAGACGTGGATAGATATATCATCTTTAAACCTGCCCCTATACAAGGGAGCATGAAAATGTGAAGAATGTAAAAATTTAACATTCCAATTTAAGAAAACAAGTATATTAATAGGAGGTAGTTAAAGTTCCTAAATGTCTGTGCTATATTTATAGACTTTTACTATATTGTTGCCTGTTTAATTATTGATTTATGTTTGTTTTTACATTTCACATTTTTAATTGATATATTCTATTCACCATAAACACATAATAGCTTACAAAAGGCAGTCAGTATTTCTATGCATACTATTATTATTATGATTATTATTAGTAGTAGTAATAGTAGTAGTATAAGAGAAGAAGAAAAATAAATAAAGTGTAAAGCCCTAGTTAATAGTTTATGGACGTTCCATATGTAGCATTGTAGTTCCAGACAACCTTGTAAAAACAAAATCATTGACATAAAACTGATTAAATGCTTTGATAAGTTATTTTCAAATTACATGTCCTTAGGAGTGGCAATTGTGATTGGTTTGCATAGTCACATGAAAGAGTGTACTGTGTAAATTCAAAGGAAGGTACTTGAACATAAGTCTGTTACCTGATTAGCAAGTTGAAAAACACTCATCTATTCTTTGCTACGGATCTGTATGCTTTATTATCAACAATAACATTTGTTAGGTTAATTTATTCAATTTCCAATTATTTTCTACTAATATTTTAAAATATTTTACATTTTGAACCCATTTATATAGCAGGTAGCTGATAAAGAAAATGCAAATTGTAAGGCTTAAACAAAACAAAATGTTAAAGGGGAAATAATATTTTAAAGTTTTTTTTAAAAAAACAAATGTCATGTAGCATGTTTAGTTTTGGGGGCATATGTATCAAGCTAGGCTCTATAGACCACTACTCCATAACTTGTCCGTCTGCTCTGAGGCGGCGGACAGAAATGAACACGATCAAATACGATCGGGTTGATTGACAACCCCTGCTAGCGGCCGATTGACCGCGAATCTGCAGGGTGCGGCATTGCACCAGCAGTTCACAAGAACTGCTGGTGCAATGATAAATGCTGACAGCATATGCAGTTGGCATTTATCGATGTGCAGCGGACATGATGCGCTATATAGGATCATGTCCGCTCGCACCGTAATAAATAGGCCCTTTGTTGTTAAAATGTTGTATGCATCTAAGGTATTGGCATTCACTACCTCCTTTGGTAGTGAGTTCCACAATTTTATTGCTCTTACAGTGAAAAAACGAGCTTTGTGGTCCTTCTCTGAACTTTTTCTAAGTCTGCAATGTTGTATTTTTTTAGATCAGTCCCCAGAACTGCACTCCATACTCAAGGTTTGGTTTTACCAGGGATTTATATAGTGACAGAATTATGCTTTCTTCCCTTGCATCTATGCCTCTTTTAATACATGTTAGAATCATATTAGCCTTAAAAGACGCTGTCCTGCATTGTGCACCCAGCTTTAGCTTGTTATCTATTACTACTCCTAAATGCCTTTCCTCCTCTGTTTGGCTAAGTCTAGTCCCATTTAAATAATAGGTTGCATGTTAATTTTTACTTCCAAAATGTAGAACCTTGAATTTTCCCATATTAAATCTCATTTTCCATTTACCTGCCCTTTCTTCTAATTTTTGCAGATCCCCTTGTAAAGCAATTTCATCCTGCCCTGACCTAATGACCTTACTCAACTTTTTATCATCTGCAAAAATAAAGATGTTGCTATTTAATCCTTGCTCATTAATAAAAATATTAAAAAGAACAGGGCCCAGTACTGAAACCTGGGGGACTTCACTGATTACCTTTGTCCAATCTGAGTATTATTTGTTTATTACTACTCTTTTCTCCCTTTCTTTTATCCAGTTAATTATCCATGAGCTAACATTCAGCTAGATTACCAGTTTTGCGTTATGACTCAAAAACCATTGTTATGGCCCATAACGATGCTTTTTCCCTAACGCCGCTATTACAAGTCTTGTCAGAATAGGTGTACCGCACACCTTTTTAGGCCGTCACGCAACGTCAGTACCGCACTTTTAAAAAAGTCCTTTTTCAATGGGACTTCCATAGCGCTGCTATTACGAGTTTTGTGGTGAGGCCAAAAAATGAGCGGTACAGCCTAAAATTACAAGATCTGTACCGCCAGTAGTATTAAGTCAGTAGTTATGAGTTTTATGCTACAAAGCTGTACCATAAAACTCATAACTAAACTGTCACAACATACACTAACACCCATAAACTACCTATTAACCCCTAAACTGAGGCCCTCCCGAATCGCAAACACTAAAATAAAATTATTAACCCCTAATCTGCCTCTCCGGACATCCCCGTCACTATTAAAATGTATTAACCCATATTCCGCCGCTCCCCGACATCGTCGTCACTATAATAAAATTATTAACCCCTAAACCGCCAACCCTCCCACATTGCAAACACTATTAAAATATTATTAACCCCTAATCTGCTGTCCGCCCACACTGCCCCTATAATAAACCTATTAACCACTAAACCGCAAGCCCCCCACAACGAAATATACTAAATTAAACTATTAACCCCTAAACATCTGGCCTCCCACATCACTACATAAATATATTAACCCCTAAACCTAACCCTAACGCCAACGTAACCCAAACCCTAAGCATAACCCTAACACCCCCTAACTTAAATATAATTAAAATAAATCTAAATTAAACTTACAATTATTACCTAAATAATTCCTATTTAAAACTAAATACATACTTACCTGTGAAATAAAACATAAGCTAGCTACAATATAACTAATAGTTATATTGTAGCTATCTTAGGTTTTATTTTTATTTCACAGGTAAGTTTGTATTTATTTTATCTAGGTAGACTAGTTAGTAGATAGTTATTAACTATTTATTAACTACCTAGTTAAAATAAATACAAATTTACCTGTAAAATAAAACCTAACCTGCCTTACAATAAAACCTAACATTACAATAAAATAAAATACATTAAATTATTAAAATGCAATTATCTAAATTACAACACTAACGTACACAAAATAAAAAGCAAAATTATCAAAAATAAAAATGAATTACTCCTAATCTAATAGCCCTATCAAAATAAAAAAGCCCCCCAAAATAAAAAAAACCCTAGCCTACACTAAACTGCCAATGGCCCTTAAAAGGGCATTTTGCGGGGCAATGCCCCACAGAAATCAACTCTTTTACCTGTAAAAAAAAATACCAACAACCCCCCAACAGTAAAACCCACCACCCACACAACCAAACCCCCCAAATTAATAAACCTAAGCTAAACATTGCCCTGAAAAGGGCATTTGGATGGGCATTGCCCTTAAAAGGGCATTTAGCTCTTTAACATTGCTCAAACCCTAAGCTAAAAATAAAACCTACCCAATAAACCCTTAAAAAAACCTAACACTAACCCCCAACGATCCACTTACAGTTTTCGAAAAGACCGGACATCTATCCTCATCCAGGCGGCAGAAGTCTTCATCCAAGCGGGCAGAAGTCCTCATCAAAGCCGGCAGAAGTCTTCATCCAAGCACGCAGAAGTCCTCATCGAAGCCAGCAGAAGTCTTCATCCAAGCGGGCAGAAGTCTTGATCCAGACGGCATCTTCTATCTTCATCCATCCTGCGCAGAGCGGGTCCATCTTCAAGACATCCGGCGCAGAGCATCCTCTTCTTACGGTTGTCAGCGTAAACTGAAGGTTCCCTTTAAGTGATGTCATCCAAGATGGCGTCCCTTATATACCTATTGGCTGAAATATTTCTATCAGCCAATAGGAATTAAAGAGGAAAAAATCCTATTGGCTGATCCAATCATTCAATAGGATTGAGCTTGCATTCTATTGGCTGATTGGAATAGCCAATTGAATGCAAGCTCAATCATATTGGCTGATTGGATCAGCCAATAGGATTTTTTCCCCTTTAATTCCTATTGGCTGATAGAATTCTATCAGCCAATCGGAATGTAAGGGGCGCCATCTTGGATGATGTCAATTAAAGGGAACTTCATTTTCCAGTGACGATCGGAAAAAGAGGATGCTCCACGTCGGATGTCTTGAAGACGGACCCGCTCCGCGCCGGGTGGATGAAGATAGTAGATGCCATCTGGATGAAGACTTCTGCCTGCTTGGATGAAGACTTCTGCCAGCTTCGATGAGGACTTCTGCCCGCTTGGATGAAGACTTCTGCCGCCTGGATGAGGATGGATGTCCGGTCTTCGTCGAGGGTTAGTGTTAGGTTTTTTAAGGGTTTATTGGGTGGGTTTTATTTTTAGCTTAGGGTTTGGGCAATGTAAAAGAGCTAAATGCCTTTTTCAGAGCAATGTCCATCAAAATGCCCTTTTCAGGGCAATGGTTAGCTTAGGTTTATTAAGATAGGTTTTCATTTGGGGGGTTTGGTTGCATGGGTGGTGGGTTTTACTGTTGGGGGGTTGTTTGTATTTTTTTTAAAGGAAAAAGAGCTGATTTCTTTGGGGCATTGCCCCGCAAAAGGCCCCTTTAAGGGCCATTGGCAGTTTAGTGTAGGCTAGGTTTTTTTTTTTATTTTGGGGGGCTTTTTTATTTTGATAGGGCTATTAGATTAGGAGTAATTCGTTTTTATTTTTGAAAATTTCATTTTTTATTTTGTGTAATTTAGTGTTTACTTTTTTTTGTAATTTAGATAATTGTATTTTAATAATTTAATTTATTTTATTTTAATTGTAATGTTAGGTTTTATTGTAAGGCAGGTTAGGTTTTATTTTACAGGTAACTTTGTATTTATTTTAACTAGGTAGCTAGTAAATAGTTAATAACTATTTACTAGCTAGTCTACCTAGTTAAAATAAATACAATTTATTTTGTAGCTATCTTAGGTTTTATTTCACAGGTAACTTTGTTTCAAATAGGAATTATTTTGGTAATAATTGTAAGTTTTATTTAGATTTATTTTAATTATATTTAATTTGGTGGGTGTTAGGGTTATGCTTAGGGTTACATAGGATTAGGGGTTAATATATTTATTTAGTGTTAGTGATGTTGGAGGCCAGAGGTTTAGGGGTTAAAAACTTTAGTATAGAGACACGTTTTCTCTGAGCTCCTGGCTCCTAGATATAATTCTACGATTTAATCTAATTATAAAGGGCTTAAACTCCCGTTTGCTATATCAGAGATCATATATAGCCTAATGTGCTACCTGGGAACACAGGGATGAACTGGTGGCTGAGTATATAGCCGAGATCTCTTCCGCAGCCGTGCCACGTGGGCTTTTAAGGAGCTATTCCCCCTCAAGGATACGACTACTATGGAGGCCCTAGAACTATGGGAACGAAACACCCAGCAATTACTAAAGAGGCACTTCCAGAGCCTGAAAGAGGATCTATTCCTTATACTCTCTGTTTATGGGATAACGCCAGATTCTCTACCTACAGACGCCGACCCTGTACAACATGGCTACGCCTGCACTGCTCCCATACTCAAGCCCAAGGACACGGGAGAGATAGCTCCTAGCGAATCTACTTCAACCTCCCAAAGATTGGGCCCGTGCACTGAGGGGAATAAGCAGTTGGTAATAGGAACTCCAGTGCCGTCAAATTCTGACGGAGTGTGTACGCCGGGCGACATACTAACTGACATGCTACCGGCTCTCTATGACCTCTCAGTTCAGCCTCCAGCCGATGCCGCTTCACCCGAGACCAATCTCCTCACTGTCTCTTACTTGGCCGATACACAGACAGAGGTGCCTGATATGCAGACATACCGCAATGCCATAGCTACTGCAAGGACGGTGGCCGGACGGACCGTCACCACATACACAATGCGGGAGGGTCCTCAGCACCATTTCCAAGCCCTCAAAAGTCAAAAATTTCTTAAGCGGAGGAGAGCCTACAATCGAAACCAGCGCCCTATCCTCAGTAGCCACTTGCACAGAAGTATGTCTAGAGCTCTGAGAGCCGGGATCGGGTAATGTAATATCTGCTTTGGGCACCCCTGCACTCTTGGATACCAGGAAGATATATATATGCATATCCATGAGCAGACACGCACTGAATACTTGATCCCCTTATTATTATGTGAAGGACAGCTCTCTTCCCTCTGCCTAGCTTGATATTAGTAGGACATTGAGTCTTGGACAGCTACCCCACTTTAACGTTTACTGTTTATTGACAATTATCTATACATGGTTGATCTGGCTTACAGCTTATGTTATTTTACTGTAGTTGTACTCAGCCGCAGGTGGTCCCTCTATAGAACATGCATGCAGCTCACAACTCGTGCTGTTCACTATTCCCTATTCATGATGCCTAATTGAGGGAGACTCTTTAAACATTACTAGATTAATGAGAATGCTAATAGCTCTCCTGATAAGGTTTGGCATCGGATGAGGTTAATAAGTCTGATGTTTCTCTATTCGATTTTACATGTTCATTTTATAGTTAAAAAATCTCATTACTGTTACATTGCTGATGTTTGTTCTCTCACCTACAATTGTTTGAAATCTTCACATGGCTTTTCAGGATATTTCGGTTATTTCTCAGCTCCACTGAGTTTTGCTAATGGTGATATGATTAGCATGTCGGATGTGGTGTTTTATTATGTGCATATGGTCTCAATTTCACTTTGCTCTCATGCTATCCCTTACTTACAGTGTTTGAAATACATATATTAATAACTAATCATCGCTAACTTATAAACTTAGCTTAAATGTCTTCATATATTGAGAATGAATATCATTGACCCTTACTATGAGGTGTTATATTTTGTTAGATGCAGTTATTATTGACCTCTATCAGCTATTTGATCGCAATAAGTACACCTAACAGCAAAGCTTAAAATGGCATTATAACTACTTTATCTACTTGCAGCACTCTATAGCCATCTGCCTCTGGTTCTAACTACTAGATTTTACTAATATTAACTTAGCTTACAGTCAGGTATGGCTGATGTTAGTTGAAAAGTCTCTTAAAATAGAAGTTTTAGATATCAGGATATTTATGGGGTTGTTGTACATGCTTTATTGCTATGGGTGTATAATACTACTATAGAAAGATACTTACAACAGAGATTTTCACTTACACTGATATAGACCTTATTGAAATGCAGGATGCTGAGAGTTGATTAGATATATGGAAACTATATTTTCTTGTACTGTCTTGCCCTCCCCTTGCCATATTCATAGGTATTGTTACTTTCCTCTACAAGTGCTAGGATAATAGCGTAGGTAGCATCTTAGCCCCAACACTTACAAGTTTACGTTTATAAATTCATAAATATACAACATATCTTATATTCTCTACTTTATCGCAGTATCACTCCCTTAACTGTACTGTGCTTTAGAAGTCAAGTCATACTATCCCTCTGTGTAGCACAACACTATATAATCCTTATGTTTCTGTGCTTCATTACATTATATGAGATATCGTGGTTTCATTTTATATATATTCTATGATACAGTTATAGCCTTGTGTAAACATTACTTTTGTGGAATATCTAATATTTTCTAAAACTACTCTCTCTTTGTACATACTAGGAAGCTCCCTCACAGTGCTGCTACAGTATTTGCATTATTAGACCCCTTAAATGGAGAATATTAGTGATAACTCTGCATATTGGTTTAGCTGCAGTGCATAAGATGTATGGACATGTATACAAAGATTACCGTGCCATCCCAAGTTTTTCATCACCTAACTCAACTGAGGGCTAACCCTGTTACGGGTAAAAATGTTCCTTTATACCTATAAGACTATACTCTATGCTTGATCTGCTCCATGTTGGTCTGTTATAATGTACCCTACTTGGAAGGTTTTCCCGATTGCATACGCCAACACTAGTAAACTTAACATTTTTGGCAACTTCAACATACTTTATAGCCATTCCTAAAGGCTCCCCCCCCCCTTACTATTATCCCCCTCCTTATACCGAGCGGCTCTTGCCCGCTGAATCTCCCCCATATACACACTGGCCCAAGAGAGGCCAGACAAAAGCTAACTCCCTACACCATATCATTATTAGTTTATTGAGTACCCTTTCCTCCAGGGTAGGGATCAGTAGATATACTATATAAAAAAAATGAGGTTTTCTCGTTATGTGTTCCAGACACCCTTGTTTACCATAAACCATCTAGTATTTTTTACTCTTGGTCTCAGGATTAATGTTCTAACTCATGTAAGTAGCTATTATATGTTTATTGAACCTGATGTATCATTTAATAACGGCTCTCATCTATATACATCTGACACTGCTCTTGTTTGAATATAGGGACATTAATGATTTTATACTAGCACCTTAATGCCTTAGTTTCACTTTAACTCCTATATGTGAAATGTTTGACTATTATCCATGTTTATGATCCGTGCCTGGACACATTTTCTGTTTTGTGATTACTCTCCATTACCTCAATAAAAAAAAATATTTAAAAAAAAAAAACTTTAGTATAGTGGCGGCGACATTGGGGGACGGCAGATTAGGGGTTAATAACTGTAATGTAGGTGGCGACGATGTTAAGGGCGGCAGATTAGGGGTTAATAAGTGTATTTAGGTGGCGGCGATGTTAGGGGCAGCAGATTAGGGGTTAATACCTGTATTCAAGGAAAAGAAAACAGGGGTACTAATGGCACTACTAATGTAAAGGGTAAGGATTGCTTATCTATATCACTTAATAAAGTCTAAAAGTCTATAAACATGGGTGCTGTGTACTGGATACACACAAGACAAAAATGTTAGTCAAAGCTGACGATTATGTACACATGTGTAGCACTCACTATCCTTTAGGCCTATTGGAAGGATTAGTGGTCAGGTGGATGGGAGGAAGAGGAAGCCTAAAGTGTCAATAAACCTAAAATAAATGTTATATAATTCTGCACATAGTGCAGAATTATATAACATTATATTAGTGCTATCGTTATAAAACGTAATATTCCCTTTTAATTTTTTATAAATATGACAGTTTCTTAGACCCGCTCTCTGTACTCTGCTGAGCGGGTCTGTTTTTATTCCACAGCGCATCGGGCCAGCTGTATAGTCACAGCCCGGCCCGACCACGCCATAACACTAAGTGCAGCTCGCTCCTGCTGTCAGACAGAGCAGGAGCAAGCTGCACTTAGTGTTATGGCACGGGAATATTACGTTTTATAACGATAGCACTAATATAATGTTATATAATTCTGCACTATGAGCAGAATTATATAACATTATATTTTAGGTTTACTGTCCCTTTAAAATTAAAATATAACCTTTATTACGATACTTAAAAATTCAGATATACACACAAAAAACAACTCTAAAAACACAGGAAGTGGGAGGTTATTAATATATAAATGCACTGAAACAGTGTAGGCTACTTCAAAGTTAGTACAAATTATACATGAAAAAATAACTCAGGCCTAGGATGTACATATTAATCCATAGTCAGAGTATGTATCATGTATTGTAGGAATAGATATATAGATCCAGGGGGTCTCATAAGAGAATAAATTCAAATCTACAATGCATGTAGATATAGCATATAAACAAAGGTAATAAAATATTCCCAAGTGGTTGCGTCTATAAATTGATATTATCTTAGGTGAATAGCTAATAAGGGCAGCCTTAGAGTATGCTGTTACTATTAGAATATATCATATATTGTATATTGGATGATACTGCTGCATGCAGCTTTAAGAGTATTATAAATTGATATAACAAAGAGTTAGAGTGATAGACTGTCAAATGCAAAGACTAGGGCCCCAATTTATCAAAGGTCTTGCGGACCTGATCCGACACTGCGGATCAGGTCCGCAAGACCTCGCTAAATGCGGAGAGCAATACGCTCTCCGCATTTAACATTGCACTAGCAGCTCACAAGAGCTGCTGGTGCAACTCCACCCCCTGCTGACTCGCGGCCAATCGGCCGCCAGCAGGGAGGTGTCAATCAACCCGATCATATTCGATCGGGTTGATTTCCGGCGATTCCTGTCCGCCTGCTCAGACCAGGCGGGCAGGGTTATGGAGCAGCGGTCTTTAGACCGCTGCTTCATAAGTTGTGTTTCTGGCGAGTCTGAAGACTCGCCAGAAACACGGCCCTTCAAGCTCCGTACGGAGCTTGATAAATGGGCCTGTAGGAGTAGGTTGCTAGTCTAATTGCGAGTAGTCTTAGATAACCATAGATGTAATAAATAATAAAAAAATATTTTCAGTCTATAATACGTCATAAGAGTCTTTGCAACAGCAATATTTATATCAGAATAAATAATTAGTGGGTGATGAAATAGTATAAGTATATATTAAGGTTGTTATTTGTATACGTTAAATCACTAGTATAAATTAAGGATACTTATTGCAACACTATCGTTACATTCATGTAGCGCTAATATAATAATCATAAGATGATATTCATATACTATCAACCTGAAATTATACCTTGTATCAAAAGATACATGTGTCCACTATATATGCGTAATTATGTCTGATATAGAAATGCTGGTTATCACTTGAGCCATAACACTAAAAGTCAGCAGTTTCTATTAGTATCCTATATTAAGTTTTCAAGAAGCTGCTAATGCTAAGTATACCGCAATGATCTTAGTCACGTCTTATCATTAAAGCTACAGTGTTTTTAGCAATAGACACAATGCACTAGCGGAAATATTACAGGTATAATATTATTATAAGATAACATTATCTTCCCCCATAAACGGATAGCAAACAACTGTTTCATAAATATGCTGAGATACGGTAAATAGCGGTAACTGACGCTTGCAAAATAATTATATTAAAGTATATAAGATCAAACACGCGCTAATATCAGCTGCGTGTAGTCATTACTATTATGCATCAGGTCACTCAGAGTAATAATAACCACCACAGATATTCCTGCTAAATTTTTAAAAAAATGCTTATTTTATAAACATTAAACTAATCCCTGGCATGTTTCGCCACTTATGGCTTTATGTAGGCTGTATGTAGGTGGCGGCGATATCGGGAGCGGCAGATTAGGTGTTAATAGTTTTATTTAGGTGGCGGCAATGTTACGGGTGGCAGATTAGGAGTTAATAACATTATGTAGGTTGCGGTG
The DNA here is from genome assembly GCF_027579735.1 of Bombina bombina. Lineage (NCBI taxonomy): Eukaryota > Metazoa > Chordata > Amphibia > Anura > Bombinatoridae > Bombina > Bombina bombina. The sequence continues at coordinate 914,353,420 of NC_069500.1, read as the reverse complement.
ATGTCGGGGGCGGCAGATTAGTGGTGTTTAGACGTGGTTTTTATGTTAGGGTGTTAGGTTTAAATGTAACTTTTTCTTTCCCCATAGACATCAATGGGGCTGCGTTACAGAGCTTTTATTTCCGCTATCGCAGGTGTTAGGCATTTTTTTTGCCAGCTCTCCCCATTGGTATCTATGGGGAAATCGTGCACAAGCACGTCAAAGCAGCGCTTGTATTTGGGTGAAGCATGGAGCTCAACGCCACCATATCGGCCGCGCAACCCTGCTTTTTCAAAACCTGTAATAGCAGCGCTAGGAAAGGTGAGCGATGAAAATAACGTACATGGAATTAGCGAGCAGCCATAACGCTACAACTTGTAAACTAGCCGATTTTCAGCTATTCCCAGTCCCTTAATTTTGTACATTAATCTCTCATGCGGAACTGTATCAAACACCTTTGCAATATCCAAGTTTATCACATCAACTGATTCCCCTTTATATTTTTACTTAGTACCTCATAGAATCTAAGTAGATTAGTTTGACAATAAGTTTAGTTTGTAATTCCCATTTGCTTTATATAACTGATTTCCAACAAGGTATTTTCTAATATTTTTGTACTATTTGGTAAATATACAGCAAATATTGTATTAAGTGAAAGATTTTCAGAGACACTATCACCCTCAGTGTTAAATTTGACCAAAAGCAAGCCAGACTATATTTCCATTTTACAAGCCTTTTACAAGATTGTTTAAAATTGAAAATGGGTATAATACACTGAAAAGGCTATATTGTATATTTGTAATCTATATTGTCTGCACATTTTAATGATTATATTTATAACAAGAACTGTGCAACAAGAAAAAAAAAATAAGCACGAGCATTATGAGCTGTGTTATGAGTTATATTATTCTTATAACATTAAAGATAAAACTAAACAACTTTAAGGGATATCAAAGTATGGGCATATATCTTCTATACTACATATACCTATGACTCTGCATTGTTAAATTAGAATTATGCTTTATTTTTTCTGTTTCAAATCACATGGGCAAAATCAGAGGTATACACTAGTGGCACAGTATTACTAAAACAAACAGTAACTAAAATTTATAGCAAAAAATAAATACAAAATAAATCTGATAAAAAAATATATAAATGAATAAAGTATAGTGACTATTATAACTTTTAAAGGATAAAAATTAGAAAAATTAGAATATCGTGCAAAAGTTTATTTATTTCACTAATGCAACTTAAAAGGTGAAACTAATATATGAGATAGACTCATTACATGCAAAGCAAGATAGCTTACAGCTCATGAAAACCCAATCCACAATCTCAGAAAATTATAATATTATTAAAAGGTGCAATATTCTAGGTTCAAAGTGTCCCACTCTGATCAGCTAATTAAGCCATAACACCTGCAATGGGTTCCTGAGCCTTTAAATGGTCTCTCAGTCTGGTTCAGTAAGAATCACAATCATGGGAAAGACTGCTGACCTGACAGTTGTGCAGAAAACCATCATTGACACCCTCCATAAGGAGGGAAAGCCTCAAAAGGTAATTGCAAAAGAAGTTGGATGTTCCCAAAGTGCTGTATCAAAGCACATTAATAGAAAGTTATGTGGAAGGGAAAAGTGTGGAAGAAAAAGGTGCACAAGCAGCAGGGATGACTGCAGCCTGGAGAGGATTGTCAGGAAAAGGCCATTCAAAAGTGGTGGGGACTTTCACAAGAGCCACCACACACAGACGGATCCTGGACATGGGCTTCAAATGTCGTATTCCTCTTGTCAAGCCATTCCTGAACAACAAACAACGTCAGAAGCGTCTTACCTGGGCTAAAGAAAAACAGACCTGGTCTGTTGCTCAGTGGTCCAAAGTCCTCTTTTCTGATGAGAGCAAATTTTGCATCTCATTTGGTAACCAAGGACCCAGAGTATGGAGGAAGAATGGAGAGGCACACACTGCAAGATGCTTGAAGTCCAGTGTGAAGTTTCCACAGTCTGTGTTGATTTGGGGAGCCATGTCATCTGCTGGTGTTGGTCCACTGTGCTTCATTAAGTCCAGGGTCAACGCAGCTGTCTACCAGGAGATTTTGGAGCACTTTATGCTTCCATCTGCAGACGAGCTCTATGGGGATGCTGACTTCATTTTCCAGCATGACTTGGCACCTGCCCACACTGCCAAAAGCACCAAAACCTGGTTCAATGACCATAGGATTACTGTGCTTGATTGGCCAGCAAACTCGCCTGACCTGAACCCCATAGAGAATTTATGGGGCATTGCCAAGAGAAAGATGAGAGACATGAGACCGAACAATGCATAAGAGCTGAAGGCCACTATTGAAGCATCCTGGTCTTCCATAACACCTCAGCAGTGCCACAGGCTGATAGCTTCCATGCCACGCCGCATTGAGGCAGTAATTGCTGCAAAAGGGGCCCAAACCAAGTACTGAGTACATACAGTATGCATGCTTATACTTTTCAGAGGTCCGATATTGTTCTACAGGTATGTACAATCCTTGTTTTATTGATTGCATGTAATATTCTAATTTTCTGAGATTGTGGATTTGGGGTTTTCATGAGCTGTAAGCCATAATCATCACAATTATGAAAAATCACGGCTTGAACTATCTTGCTTTGCATGTAATGGGGCATATTTATCAAGCTCCGTCAGGCTCGCCAGAAACAGCAGTTATGAAGCAGTGGTCATAAAGACTGTTGCTCCATAACCTGTCCGTCTGCTCTGAGCAGGCGGACATACATCGCCGGAAATCAACCCGATCAAGTACGATTGGGTTGATTGACACCCCCTGCTGGTGACCTATTGGCCGCGAGTCTGCAGGGGGCGGCGTTGCACCAGCAGCTCTTGTGAGCTGCTGGTGCACTGTTGAATACGGCAAGCGTATTGCTCGCCGTATTCAGCAAGGTCTGTCGGACATCCGCACTGTCGGATCAGGTCCAACAGACCTTGATAACTTGGGGCCAATGAGTCTATCTCATATATTAGTTTCACCTTTTAAGTTGCATTAGTTAAATAAATTTACTTTTGGACGATATTCTAATTTTTCGAGTTTCACCTGTATGGTGTAAGACTCCCTAATTTGCCCCAAGAGCTATACTCACAAACATACAGAGCTTTACCAAGCTCTGTCATATCATTGCAATGTTGTGATTATGGCACACAACTCGTCCACAACGGTCTGAATCTTTAGAAAATTATAAAAGAATAAAAACAATGTAAAACAATCTCTTCTAGTACATAAGTCACTTTTGTGGACTGAATGGGGTTAATGTTACTCTATAAACACTATAAATCAGCGTGAAGAAATATGTATAAGGAGACCAGTTCATATACTCCTTTGTTTCTGTCCATCCAACAAAATTGTACTGGAAGACTACGCGAATATCTTTTGATTATAGTCACATTTATTTTTTATTTGTGTATTTCCTTGATGTCATTAAAGAACCTGTAAATACAATAGATTAATATAATCAACAAATGCATGACAAAAAGGCAATGCAATAGCACATAGGGGCCGATTTATCAAATGCTGGGCGGACAAGATTCGCTACTGCCTGGCATTATGGCATACGCTGTCGGCATTTACCATTTGGTAAAATGCTTGTGCAATGCCTCCCCCTGCACATTCGCAGCTAGCAGGGGTGTCAATCATCCCGATTGTAACTGCATCGGCCAGTGATGGTGTTGATTGTTGGTGGGTGGGAGCCATAGCAGGAAGGCAGGTGGGTGGCCCATCGCTGAATCACTTCCTGATCTGGTGCGTGCAAGTTGTTAGGAGCACACCCAGTGGGGGGGGGGAGCGGGAGGCAGCGTGCTAGTACTGATTAATTGAAGGCGATGGGATGGAAGGAGAGGGAAAGGGGGGGTAATTAAATATAAAGAAAGGGATCTGGGAGGGGGGTAGACTATTGAGGGGGGCAGCTACACTACAGAAAATTGTCTTGACTTTCTGCCAGTACTTAAGATGGCATTGACAATTGTGAGTTGGGGGAGGGAAGAGAGCTGTTTGAGGGGGGTCAAGGAGGGATCAGGGGGTGGGATATATCAGGTGGGAGGCTGATCTCTACACTAAAGCTACAATTAACCCTACAAGCTACCTAATTAACTCCTTAACTGCTGGGCATAATATAAGTGTGGTGCACAGCGGCATTTAGCGGCCTTCTAATTCCCAAAAAGCATTGCCAAAGCCATATATGTCTGCTATTTCTGAACAAAGGGGACCCCAGAGAAGCATTTACAACCATTTGTGCCATAATTGCACAAGCTGTTTGTAAATGATTTCAGTGAAAAACCTAAAGTTAGTGAAAAAGTGAAAGATTTTTTTACTTGATCGCATTTGACGGGGAAATGGTGGCATTAAATATACCAAAATGGGCCTAGATCAATACTTTGGGTTGTCTACTACACTACACTAAAGCTAAAATTAACCCTACAAGCTCCCTACAAGCTACCTAATTAACTCCTTCACTGCTGGGCATTATACGAGTGTGGTGCGCAGCAGCATTTAGCGGCCTTCTAATTACCAAAACGTAATGCCAAAGCCATAAATGTCTGCTATTTCTGAACAAAGGGGATCCCAGAGAAGCATTTACAACCATTTGTGCCATAATTGCACAAGCTTTTTCAGTGAGAAACCTAAAGTTTGTGAAAAAGTGAATGATTTTTTTTATTTAATCGCATTTGGCGGTGAAATGGTGGCATGACATATTCCAAAATGGGCCTAGATCGATCAATACTTTGGGTTGTCTACTAAATAAAAATATATACATGGTGATGGGATATTCAGGGATTCCTGACAGATATCCGTGTTAGAATGTAACATGCAAATGGTTTGGAAATAGAAATGTGCTACCTGTACTTATTGCCCTATAACTTGTAAAAAAAGCAAAGAACATGTAAACATTGGGTATTTCTAAATTCAGGAAAAAAATAGAAACTATTAAGCCTGGGTGTTTTTTGGTGGTTGTAGATGTGTAACAGATTTTGGGAGTCAGAGTTAGAAAAAGTGTGTTTTTTTCCATTTTTTTATCATTTTTTAAAAATTTCTTTAGAGTAAATCATTAAATATGATGAAAATAATGTTATCTTTAGAAAGTCCAATTAATGGCGTGAAAAATGTTATATAATATGTGTGGGTACAGTAAATGAGTAAGAGGAAAATTAGAGCTAAACACAAACACAGCAAATATGTAAAAACAGCCCTGGTCCCAAACGGTCAGAAAATGGAAAAGTGCTTTGGTCACTAAGGGGTTAAAATTACATGCTTTATCTGAAACATGGAAGTTTAATTTTGACTTGAATGTCAATTAAAAGCATGCATACAATGTTTATGTTACACTTCACAGTCTTATATTAAAAAATATAATATTAACATCTCCATGTAAAAAGTGTCCAAAAAACCCCCCAAAAACAATCAGCTTCATCAATACTGAGTTTACAATTTGCATAACTGTGATCTCATTGGATTTTACAAAAATCTTCCAAGATTACATAGCAAACTTCTCTAAACTAAGCAGGTCAATAAAAAAGTTGTGCCTGCACACGCCAGATGCACAAATCCCTTGCACATCTCAGGACAAAGCATCTGAATCTGTTGGCGCTCTACAAATAACCGATAATAATAATCCTGATTGCAAGTTTTAAGTCCCTTCACAGTGGTTACTGAGGAAAGTTTGATCATGTGATTTGTTCTAGTAAGCTTTTTACAAATATGTTGCATAACTTTCAAGTGAGTCAACATTTGGGTACCATGTCCCCTTAAACTCTAATTTGACTGATTTTCTAGGAATGAGAAGCATTTGTTATATTCCAATTAGACCTGTGAGAACACTTTATAAATGACAGGAATGCCTTGTTCAGACCTACTTTCTAACCCTGCATAAACAACAAAACAACTTTCTAAAATAGTATCTATAAATTACGTTCCTAAATGCAGAGCTACAAAAAATCTATAAACGCACAGCCTAAAGCAAATAACTCTTGCACTGGTTTGCCTACTATATGGTACTGTATTTGTCACTCCTCATAGAGAAATGAGGGTATAGTCATCAGGCCACATAACTTTATAATGAGACATTAAACTCATGCATATTAAAGAGTGTTAAAGGACAATTAAACTTGACATTTCAGCAACGCATAAAATGTTTCATTATTGCAATATACATTCACTAGTCCTAAAGCCCGTTCACACGGGCCATTTTTTGCAGTACAGTGGTCCCATCCCTGGCGTTCTCTCCCTCCCACTCTCTTTTGCTTTCTCTCTCTCCCCCCTCTCTTTTGCGCTCTCTCCCCCTCTCTCTCTCTCTCCATCTCCCCCTCTCTCTCTCTCTCTCTCGCTCCCCTCTCTCTCTCCCCTCTCTCTCTCTCCCCTCTCTCTATCTCACCCCTCTCTCTCTCTCTCTCTCTCTCTCCCCTCTCTCTATCTCCACTCTATCTCTCTCTCTCTCCCCCCTCTCTCTCTCTCTCTCTCTCTCTCTCGCCTCTCTCTTTCTCTCTCCCCTCTCTCTGTCTCTCTCTCTCCCCTCTATCTCTCTCTCTCTCTCTCTCCGCCCCTCTCTCTCTCCCCCTCTCTCTCTCTCTCCCCTCTCTCTCTCTCCCCTCTCTCTATCTCATCCCTCTCTCTCTCTCTCTCTCTCTCCCCTCTCTCTATCTCCACTCTATCTCTCTCTCTCTCCCCCCTCTCTCTCTCTCTCTCTCTCGCCTCTCTCTTTCTCTCTCCCCTCTCTCTGTCTCTCTCCCCCCCTCTCTCTCTCTCTCTCTCTCTCTCTCTCCGCCCCTCTCTCTCTCCCCCCTCTCTCTCTCTCTCCCCTCTCTCTCTCCCCTCTCTCTCTCTCCCCTCTCTCTCTCCCCCCTCTCTCTCTCTCTCACTCTCTCTCTCCCCCTCTCTTTCTCTCTCCCCCTCTCTCTCTCTCTCCCCCTCTCTCTCTCTCTCTCTCCCCCCCTCTCTCTCTCTCTCCCCCCTCTCTCTCTCTCCCCTCTCTCTCTCTCCCCCCTCTATCTCTCTCCCCTCTCTCTCTCTTTCTCCCCCCCCTCTCTCTCTCTCTCTCCCCCCTCTGTCTCTCCTCTCTCTCTCTTGCCCCTCTATCTCTCCCCCCCTCTCTCTCCCCCCTCTCTCTCTCCCCCCTCTCTCTCCCCTCTCTCTCTCTCCCCCCTCTCTCTCCCCTCTCTCTGTGTCTCTCCTCTCTCTCTCTATCTCTCTCCCCTCTCTCTCTCCCCTCCCCCCCCTCTCTCTCTCTCTCCCTCTCTCTCTCTCCCCCTCTCTCTCTCATTCTCTCTCTCCTCTCTCTCTCTCTCTCTCTCCCCCCTCTCTCTCTGTCTCTCTCTCTCCCTCTCCCCCCTCTCTCTTTCCCCTCTCTCTCTCCCCCTTTAACTCCCCCCTCTTTCTCCCCCTCTCTCTCCCCCCCCCTCTCTCTCCCCACATCTCCCCCCTCTCTCTCTCCCCACATCTCCCCCCCTCTCTCCACATCTCCCCCCTCTCCCCACATCTCTCCCCATCCCCCCCCCTCTCTCCACATCTCCCCACATCTCCCCCTCCCTCACTCCACATCTCCCCCCTCTCCCCACATCTCTCCCCTCTCTCCACATCTCCCCCTCTCTCCACATCTCCCCCCTCTCTCCACATCTCCCCACATCTCCCCCTCCCTCACTCCACATCTCCCCCCTCTCCCCACATCTCTCCCCTCTCTCCACATCTCCCCCTCTCTCCACATCTCCCCCCTCTCTCCACATCTCCCCACATCTCTCCACATCTCTCCCCTCTCTCCACATCTCCCCCCTCACTCCACATCTCCCCCCTCACTCCACATCTCCCCCCTCACTCCACATCTCCCACATCTCTCCACATCTCCCCCCTCACTCCACATCTCCCCCCCTACTCCACATCTCCCCCCCTCTTCCACATCTCCCCCCCTCTCCCCACATCCCTCCACCCTCTCTTGAGCTGTTTGAGCTCTCTTCACGGGCCTTCACGCTAGGCTCCGCCCCCTTCACGGACCTTCGCGTTAGGCCCCGCCCCCTTCCACGCTCGGCCACGCCCACTTTTGCTCGGCGCAGTCGGCAGAACAGGTAGGGACTTGGGCCAGTGTGTTTGTCCGCGTGCTGTCTCTACTGCGCATGACAGCTTCGGACAAACACACTTGGCCTTTTATAGTATAGGATTATTTATTTTGCAGCTTTTTGCTGTAAAATACATTTAACATTTGTACTTGTTTCACTTTCTCCCAGGGAGACTTAGGTTAATACATTTAGGAAATGTATGTGAGCTCTGTTTACTTTTCCTCACTCCCTAAACTCCTGTGGTGTCACATGCTTTTAAAAGGTGGATTATCAGTTTTGCATCAACAATCATAATAGGAAAAGTATTCTTTGCAATAGTAACTAAGTTGAATCAATGCTAAACCTCCTTAAAGGGACAGTATACACCAATTTTCATATAACTGCATGCAATAGACACTACTATTGTCATGTAAAAGGTCAGTTACTTTTGTAAAATATACAGATTAATAAATAGTTAATTTATATATATTCTCTGATAAAAAAATGGCTTGTCATCTGTAATGATACAGCATTTGTAAATGGCCTGAAATGGGTGACACAAACCCCCATACTGATTAGCATACATTTCAGGATGCCCGAGGTTACCAAATAAAAATCTCAGAACTACAAAGAGAACACTTGTTCCCCAACTAGAAGGTATAAACTTCAAAAGAGCTTGTGTTCTATGATCTATATCAGGTTAAAATCTAATTTAAATTGACAAGATAAACGTGTTACCTAGAGAGGCCCCCTGTGGACTGCAGCCTAGAAGTCTACAAGTGATCAGTTCTTTGAAGCTAGCAAGATTCAGGATGACAAGCAATTTAAATAATTTACACTTCAGTGCAAAATAGTGCACACAGAGTTTCAATACACGAAGCTCAGACTTACGTCTATATGGAAGGCATGTGGAAGATGCTTTCAATGTTTAGACAAATTGTCCATATAGTTTTTATATAGATTAATATGCCCAGATTATATGAATAATATACAGTATATATGTATTCATGGGATACATCACATGTTGCAAAATATACATTAAATATGAAGTAGAGAGAACAAATAATTATAATGGTGAAATTAAAATGTTTGACTGTATTTCAAAATAAACCACATTTTCTTTATTCCAGGAATGTAATAAACCACTGAGAGGAAATAAATATACACTAGATAAATTGTCCTATGACTATAATCATAGATATGAGTCCATATTTCTATACATTATTAAGAAATGACTTAAAATAAAATATACATATTATATAGTAAATAATATTGAAGTCATATATATATTCCAACAGAATTCTAAGTGCAGGTACGTATGGAATATGGAAATGACTGGAAAATGTGATGATATAACAACAGAATATTAAATATTATGAAACTTCCTAAATATTAATTATTAACATGGTACTAGAATTATTAAAATCCTTTTAAGTACCCTAAAAGAAATATGGAATTTACTGTATTTATATTAAAATGTAATAATACTCAAATATAGATGTGGCTAATTGGCTATATGATTAATTACATCAGACTGCTACTTACAGACTATATATATATGATATAAAATAGTAGGAAATATATATCATATGTATATATATATATAACAAATATATATATATATATATATATATATATATATATATTCTAAGTGTACCCATGTATTGTTTAAAAATACATGCTAAATTATATTAGATGGGCCATATACTGAACATATAGTTTATTAAAGCTAGGAAATTATAGATGTATTGAATGGACATTTCTATAAAAATATATATAATTTAAAAGCAGTTTAAAACCTTTAGCAAATGGAACTATGTTCCAGTGCCTGTTGTTCCCCCGGTGTTCAATATGAGGTAATACAGCCAAAGATATTCAACCAAGTGGCATTTCCCAGTAACCTATGAGAGGTGAGCTCCAGGCTCAAAGGGCATACCCAGATAAATTCTATTGAACGATTCAAGAAATGGGGAGGAGTTTTGATCTAACAAAAACTCTATGCACAGGGAGAGAAAGGCCCCTTGCTGCTGCTTTTTGGTGATTTACTAACTGACCTTGCCGTGGTGGTTAGCCCTTTCCCTGCTATAATGTTGCAATCCTGCAACAATATGCCTATTTACTTACATAAGACGCAAATGTGGGGACAAGTCTTTGTAAGAAAAACCTGTTGGAATCGTCTTACTGATAAGAAATTATTGGCCTCATTTCTCTCCAGAGATCTCCCCATGTATGAAAAAAGAAATATCTGGAATATTGAACTCTCTAATTTGTTTATTGGTAATATATTAAGCAGTTTGATGTTGTTACATTTTTAATGTTTTAAAGTTAAGATATTCTTTATTGCTGTAGTTTAATTGAAGCTGGTATTTCAAGAGGTACTTTAGTTGCAATCTAGTATTAAATAGATCAGTGTTTCATATATTAAATTTACTAGTGCTAAGTCAAGTATTATTGAGAAAAGGGTTATGTATTAATATTCACAAATTCATTTTAATCTGCTGTGAAATAGCTTGGAAATTGCATTTACAGTTGTGGCTAAATTAGATTTATTTGATATATGTTAAATTGATGATTATATAACAATCTCTGGTTGATTATATGAAGTATCAAAGGACTATTTTGGTTTAAAATAGTGAATTATATTTCTCTGGAAATCACATTAGATGGTGGGAATTAAGATAAGATTTAATTGTAAGATTTGAATATAGGTGAGTCCAAAAGTTGTTAAATAAGCTATATATTGAATTGGTTAAACTTTCTGGCTATTTATGAATTGTTCTAGTGTAATTCCTGTGTGATATTTAATAAGAAATTATTTTAAGTTAAGGTTAATTTATATAAATATTGTGTCCAAAATTCAGTGGATAATAGACAATATCTATTGAATAGTAATTAATCTAAATACTCTATAGCCTGATTTATATTTTAATATTGTATTAACAAATTGATATATATATATATATATATATATATATATATATATATATATATATATATATATATATATATATATATATATATATATATATATATATATATATATCTGGTCTAGGTGATATTCAGTTACTACATAAATATAGTCAATGTGTATATAAAGATTAACTGGTCAGAATTTAGGATTAATTTTATTTATAATAATTTTATCGTCATAATTTCTAGATACCTCAATAACATTTTGGAATACACTACAGAAATTATAAAACGTTTAATTGGGGTGTATTGATAAGATTCTATTATATTAATTGGACGTATTGTCAGGGTATGGCTGAGTGGCATTGGATATCACATAATTCAATATCTCATCTAGCTAATATCTACTATGAATTGATTTAGCTGCATTGTGAACAAACACTGGAATGGGTGGTATGAACCCCTCCCTTTTATCCTCAACTACAGACTTGTAGAACAAAAGAAATAGACAGGACTTCTAAAAAGAACAATCATTGGTCCCAAACTATAAGAGATAATGTCACATCTCAAGAGCCTTTGATCACGGTCTCAGAAGAGAGGTAATTTCTAATGAATTATTGTTGTATAGCCTTCCCAGATTGAAATTTCTAAATTAATTTAGCCTAAGAAATTCATTACTTAGATCACAGGAATCGCTGTAGAGAACAGTTGATCAGTCTGGACTGATAATGAATATACAAACATACTCAGAGGAAATATCCCTTAGCATATAGGTGTAAATTGTCCCATTCTAAGCCAATATGCATCTTCCAGAAAAATTGGCATTTCAAGTCTCTGTATGACATGGGAAACTAGATCTCAGATAAAGGAATTGTGCCTCATTTTTATGTAGTTTAAGATACTCAAATGAATATATATATATATATATATATATATATATATATATATATATATATATATATATATATATATATATATATTCAGACACAAATTAAAAATGAACACATGAATCTGGGAGATTGTCTATGCCTAAGAAGGGTAATATGGGAAGCTGAAAGCCTAAAAATCAAGATTTCAACATGTCTTAACCTATGTATTTTTGAAAACATAAAAGTCTTAAGGATTCAAAGTTTGGACAAATCATATATATAGTTTTCAAACATTAATGGATATGAGATTGTCTATTTCTATAACATTAAATATGAATATATGCTGAATTTAATAAGTAGCTATACAGTCAATTTAAAGGGACACTGAACCCAATTTTTTTCTTTTGTAATTCAGAAAGAGCATGCAATTTTAAGCAACTTTCTAATTTACTCCTATTATCAATTTTTCTTCTTTCTATTGCTATCATTATTTGAAAAAGAAGGCATCTAAGCTTTTTTTTGGTTTCAGTACTCTGGACAGCACTTTTTTATTGGTGGATGAATTTATCCACCAATCAGCAAGGACAACCCAGGTTTTTCACCAAAAATGGGCTGGCATCTAAACTTACATTCTTGCATTTCAAATAAAGATACCAAGAGAATGAAGAAAATGTGATAATAGGAGTAAATTAGAAAGTTGCTTAAAATTCCATGCTCAATCTGAATCACAAAATAAAATTTTTGGGTGCAGTGTCCCTTTAAAATGTCCAACTTATTTCAAATTTAATAACCTATTCTTTATATTTTTCAGGCATCTAATAAGCACATATATAACTGGTGCTTTAAATAATATCATAGACATAGACATAGATATTGACGGCAGATAAGAGCCATAGGCCCAGCAAGTCTGCCCGACCTTACCTAACAGTATAAACTTATCTAGTTCGTAGGATAGCCCTATGCTTGTCCCATGCATTTTTAAAGTCCCCCACAGTGTTTGTTGCTACTACCTCTTGAGGAAGTTTATTCCATAAATCAATCACTCTTTCGGTAAAGAAGTGCTTCCTCAAATTACTCCTGAATCTACTACCCTTTAGCTTGAGCTCATGACCCCTTGTTCTTGAATTTTCCATTTTATGTAAAATACCCACAGCCTCAGTTTTACTAAACCCTTTAATGTACTTGAAAGTTGCTATCATATCACCTCTTTCCCTTCTCTCCTCTAAGCTATACATATTTAGGTCATTGAGCCTATCCTGGTTTTTTAGACCATGTACCATTTTGGTAGCCCTCCTTTGCACAGATTCAAGTTTGTTAATATCCTTCTGAAGATATGGTCTCCAGAACTGCACACAATACTCAAGATGAGGCCTAACTAATGATCTATAAAGTGGCATAAGAACCTTACTATTTCTGCTGCAAATACCTCTACCAATACATCCAAGCATTCTGCTAGCCTTACTCGCTGCATTACTACATTGTTTACTAAGTTTTAAATCATCTGAAATAATAATTCCCAAGTCCTGTTCCTTGTCTGTAACAGTCAGTAAAGTGTCATTGAGTCTGTAATTAACATTTGGATTTTTCTTCCCTAAATGCATTATTTTACACTTTGCTGTGTTAAACTTTAGATCCCAGTCATTTTATATATGTTTTATATACTCAGCAAGAGATATACAGATATGAAATATTAATCTTTATATTGGATAGTAATCCAATATAGATATAATTATATGAAACTACATCTGTTTGCTGATCTCAAGGTACATATGTAATATTAAGATGATAACTCTAAAATGAAGGTATTATAATCCTTTTAAATCGTTTCATAGATAATATAGTTTTTAAATGCATTTTTAAGATTGTGATGGATACCCCGGCTACCCCGACTGGGTAGCTCTGCAAATGGGTCTTGCTTCCTCCCTGCTGACTGCAGCTATGTAGCTGGCAAGTGACCACAGCCTGTAGCCACCCCTGATGCCCAACAGCATTAGTACCCAGGGTCCCACCCTGTGGCAGACTCCAGCTACCCAGACTGGGTAGCTCTTCATGATGATCCTTTCTCTGCCTGGAACAGGCTGCTATGTAGCCCAGGAAAGTGATTTTAGCTGGAGCCAACCCAAATAACTATACAGACTAGCATTCAGGTTAAACAAGAACTGACTTTATTGTAAAACATGCACTCCTTTTATACACACAGCTCATCTTGATAACACAAAGGACAATCCCACAATTTTACCACCATTCCCACCTTTCCAGACAGCCCGGCACCTCCATAGGAGCCACATTCTCACATAATCCCAATACCTAGGGGTGGCGGTTTCAGGTGATCCCGGTGGAGCAGTGGCACTTACAGGGTGTCATTTTAAATCTCTCGGTCCCAGATGCCACAGTCCAGCATGATTCAATACTGGGGACTGGAGCTACAGTCCGTTGAAGTTATGGGGTTAGGGGTGTCCAAAACCCCCAGTTCCCAAAGGAGCTCCCCTCTGCTAATTGCCACAGCTCTTGTCCTCCCTAGGGGCTACCAATCCCCAAAAGAGTGGAGCTCTGGGGCAAAGGGCTGCTGGAGCGACCAGGGGTAAAGTTAGCAGGTGTCCTGCTGTCCTGTGGCCGACTGGGAGTTCCAGGAGCCCGGCCAGCCTGAGAGGAGTTAGACGAGTGTCTGTTGTGAGGCGGCAAACCGTCAGTTCCAGAAGCCCGGCCAGCTTAGGAGGGTTTTCCTGGTCATACACCAGCTCTCCACAAAACAAGCAAACAAAAGCTTCCAGAGAGTGTGGTTGCTCTGAGGAGCACAAAACCACTGAGAAACAACAGGGGTGAGGTTGTAGGGAGGGTTGGGGGTAGCCTTAGCTGTCTGGTATCCATGACATCTCCCCCCTCCAGTTCGGCAGACCTGGCTAGACCCTTAACGGGTCGGCCTGGGGCTGTCCAGTGGTGGCCCTCCACTTCTCGGTTGCTGGGAGAGGTTATCCCATCTCTCCTGAGCTTGGGGCATCCTGGGGGGTTCCTGCTGGTGTTTATACCCTGTGCCCTGGGCACAGGGATAGTCACATAATGCAAAGTCCCAAACAAGATTCCTAAGGCCAGCTCCCAAACAATTGCTGCTACACAAGTTCCAGTGTCCTTAAGTTCCATGGCCAAACTGTCTCCCTCTGTGACACTCTGTTGAGAACTGGCTGACCCACCCACAAACAAAGCCAGTGCCAGTTTCCCAGATGTATTCCCACCCCAGACCGGAGGGGGAGGTTGCTCCTTGGTGTGGCAGGCAAAGCTTGGTTGCCCGAACATGTGGCACCAACTGCATAAGCTTTTATCCTCCTTGCCCAAAGCAATGCCTGCCCCCGGTGGGAAATACTCTGGGACAAGAAAAGGGTAGAGACCCTGCCAAGCTACTGATGGGAGAGTCCGTCTGTCTCTTCTCCCGAGAAGGAGATCTACTGCTGGGGAGGGATGTCTGCTACCTCCGCTCCATGGGAAACTGTGCTGCCGTTGGGGAGAGAGACCAACTGTCTCCTCTCCCAGAAAGGGATTTGGCCGCTGGGGAGAGAGACTGACTGTCTCCTCTCCCAGGAAGGGGTTCTGTTTACGGGGAGGGAGGATGACTACCCCAGATGCCCAGGAAAGTGATGGCTCTGCCACTGGGGAGAGAGACCGACTGTCTCCTCTCCCGGCTCCTGGCTCTTCCGCTGGGGAGAGAAACCGACTGTCTCCTCTCCTGAGAAAGGGTTCTGTTTACGGGAAGGGAGGATGACTACCTCCGCTCCCAGGGGATGGCTCGACCACTGGGGAGAGAGACCGACTGTCTTCTCTCCTGGCTCTGCGGCTGGGGAAAGAGACCAACTGTCTCCTCTCCCAGGAAGGGGTTCTGTTTATGGGGAGGGAGGACGACTACCTCCGCTCCCAGGGGATGGCTCTGCCGCTGGGGAGAGAGACTGACTGTCTCCTCTCCCGGCTCCTGGCTCTGGTGCTTGGTAAAGAGACCAACTGTCTCCTCTCCCGGGAAGGGGTTCTGTTTACGGGGAGGGAGGATGACTACCTCCGCTCCCAGGGGATGGCCCTGCCACTGGGGAGAGAGACTGACTGTCTCCTCTCCCGGCTCCTGGCTCTGCCGCTTGGGAGAGAGACCGACTGTCTCCTCTCCTGGGAAGGGGTTCTGTTTACAGGGAGGGAGGACGACTACCTCCACTCCCAGGGGATGGCTCTGCCGCTGGGGAGAGAGACCAACTGTCTCCTCTCCACGGAAGGGATTCTGCTGCTGGGGAGAGTTATCAACATCCATCTCTCCCTGCAAGGGGTTCTCTGTAAGGGGAGGGAGCACGACTTCCTCCTCTCCCTGGTTTCCTGGAGCTGTTACAGGTGCTGGGCAGAGGCCAGCGGCTCTCTGCCCTGTTGCCAGCGCTTCTGCTGCTGATCTGCATCTAGCAGCTCGTCGTCGCTTATGCTCAGTTGCCACTCATCTGAGGCAAACCTCCATGATTCCCAGAGTACTGCACCACAGCTCCGTGCAGACTCTGTGGCATGCTGCAGAACTCGGTCTAGCAGCCTCTTGTATGCCTTTTCCAGTCCCAATTCTTGGACAATAAGCGATACCATATCGGATACCAGCCAGGGTACTTCCTAGAGATCCAACAGCTGCTCTCGGGAGTGGCCAATGTTTGTTACTCTCAGTTCCGCCCCGCTCCCAAATTCTGGGTCTTCTGTCAACTTTACAAATAGTATCCCTGGGCCGCCGAAGCCAAAGCCCTCTGTGGAGGAGCAATCCTCCAGCCATGGCTGTACTTGCATAGTGAGCCATCGGAGGTCCCGATAGCCGTCCTCCACCCACATCTCGGCCCGGACCAGTCGATATAGATCTGATAGCTATTCCTCCATGGGCTGCTCTCCCAGGAAAAGCACTCGCAAGTCCCACCGGACCCAGTACCTCTCATCATCTGTGGGGAGGACCTTTCCATCACAATCCTTTTCTTGTTGAAGCCTCTCCCTCCATAGTTGCCGGCGGACAATGCTCCTGCAGCTCAGCTGGTCCAGTTCAGAACCAGGATCGTCCAGCTGGGTCAGTGCCTCCTTTACTCTCCTTAGGTACTCGGCTTCCATAGTTACCAGCTACTGTGGCCCTTCTCTGTCAACAGGAATCGTGTAGAAGAAGCAGATCCCACCGCTGCCACCAATGTGACGGATACCCCGGTTACCCCGACTGGGTAGCTCTGCCAAACGGGTCCTGCTTCCTCCCTGCTGACTGCAGCTATGTAGCTGGCAAGTGACCACAGCCTGTAGCCACCCCTGATGCCCGACAGCATCAGTACCCAGGGTCCCACCCTGTGGCAGACTCCAGCTACCCAGACTGGGTAGCTCTGCCTGATGATCCTTTCTCTGCCTGGAACAGGCTGCTATGTAGCTCAGGAAAGTGATTTTAGCTGGAGCCAATGCAAATAACTAGACAGACTAGCATTCAGGTTAAACAAGACCTGACTTTATTGTAAAACATGCACTCCTTTTATACACACAGCTCATCTTGATAACACAAAGAACAATCCCACAATTTTCCCGCCATTCTCGCCCCTCCAGACAGCCCGGCACCTCACATAATCCCAATACCTAGGGGTGGCAGTTTCGAGTGATCCCGGCTCTCAGCTCTCAGTCCCCAGATGCCACAGTCCAAAAATCAGTATCATTCGTTACTGGGGACTGGAGTTACAGTCTGTTGAAGTTATGGGGTTAGGGGTGTCCAAAACCCCCAGTTCCCAAAGGAGCTCCCCTCTGCTAATTGCCACAGCTCTTGTCCTCCCTAGGGGCTACCAATCCCCAAAAGAGCGGAGCTCTGGGGCAAAGGGCTGCTGGAGTGACCAGAGGTAAAGTTAGTGGGTGTCCTGCTGTCCTGTGGCCGACCGAGAGTTCCAGGAGCCCGGCCAGCCTGAGAGGAGTTAGGCGGGTGTCCATTGTGAGGCGGCCAACCTGGAGTTGCAGAAGCCTGGCCAGCCTAGAAGGGTTTTCCTGGTCATACACCAGCTCTCCACAAAACAAGTTTTCTCTGAAAAAATCACAAAAAGACAAAGGCGCCTCCTGGTGTAATACAGTTGGTGAAAGAGATTTGTTAGGTTATCAAAAAGGTACTCACAAGTGGAGCAGCACCCAATTGTGCTAAATTAAACAGACTGGGATCTCACAGTGTCCCAGCTCACTGACACTGCAAGGAAACTGATTTCTCCAACGTCTTGCCAGACTGATAGAGCTCAGACTCTCACAAAGAGGTATAAATAAAACCAAATTTTATTAATAAAATAAAAATCTCAGTGTCTCATGACACTAGATATTAAAAGAACAAGCAACGTGTTTCTCAGACTGCATGAAGCCTGATGAAACAGACAGCAGTCTGAGAAACGCGTTGCTTGTTCTTTTAATATCTAGTGTCATGAGACACTGAGATTTTTATTTTATTAATAAAATTTGGTTTTATTTAAACCTCTTTGTGAGAATCTGAGCTCTATCAGTCTGGCAAGACATTGGAGAAACCAGTTTCCTTGCAGTGTCAGTGAGCTGGGACACTGTGAGATCCCAGTCTGTTTGATTTAGCACAATTGGGTGCTGTTCCACTTGTGAGTACCTTTTTGATAACCTAACAAATCTCTTTCACCAACTGTATTACACCAGGAGGCGCCTTTGTCTTTTTGTGATTTTTTCACAGAGAAAACTTGCTCTTAGATCCTGATTTTCCTGGCAAAGCAGCTGACTCCAGTCATCATCTGTGTTCCTGATCATTGATCATCCTGGTATTTTCTCTCAGTCCCCAGATGCCACAGTCCAAAAATCAGTATCATTTGTTACTGGGGACCGGAGTTACAGTCTGTTGAAGTTATGGGGTTAGGGGTGTCCAAAACCCCCAGTTCCCAAAGGAGCTCCCCTCTGCTAATTGCCACAGCTCTTGTCCTCCCTAGGGGCTACCAATCCCCAAAAGAGCGGAGCTCTGGGTGCAAAGGGCTGCTGGAGCGACCAGAGGTAAAGTTAGTGGGTGTCCTGCTGTCCTGTGGCCGACCGGGTGTTCCAGGAGCAAGGCCAGCCTGAGAGGAGTTAGGCGGGTGTCCATTGTGAGGCAGCCAACCTGGAGTTGCAGAAGCCTGGCCAGCCTAGAAGGGTTTTCCTGGTCATACACCAGCTCTCCACAAAACAAGTTTTCTCTGTGAAAAAATCACAAAAAGACAAAGGCGCCTCCTGGTGTAATACAGTTGGTGAAAGAGATTTGCTAGGTTATCAAAAAGGTACTCACAAGTGGAGCAGCACCCAATTGTGCTAAATCAAACAGACTGGGATCTCACAGTGTCCCAGCTCACTGACACTGCAAGGAAACTGGTTTCTCCAACGTCTTGCCAGACT
Organism: Bombina bombina; assembly: GCF_027579735.1. NCBI lineage: Eukaryota > Metazoa > Chordata > Amphibia > Anura > Bombinatoridae > Bombina > Bombina bombina. Next base: position 914,334,236 of record NC_069500.1, on the reverse strand, counting down.
GATAGAGCTCAGATTCTCACAAAGAGGTTTAAATAAAACCAAATTTTATTAATAAAATAAAAATCTCAGTGTCTCATGACACTAGATATTAAAAGAACAAGCAATGCGTTTCTCAGACTGCATGAAGCCTGATGAAACAGAGAGCAGTCTGAGAAACGCGTTGCTTGTTCTTTTAATATCTAGTGTCATGAGACACTGAGATTTTTATTTTATTAATAAAATGTGGTTTTATTTAAACCTCTTTGTGAGAATCTGAGCTCTATCAGTCTGGCAAGACATTGGAGAAACCAGTTTCCTTGCAGTGTCAGTGAGCTGGGACACTGTGAGATCTTTGTCTTTTTGTGATTTTTTCACAGAGAAAACTTGCTCTTAGATCCTGATTTCCCTGGCAAAGCAGCTGACTCCAGTCATCATCTGTGTTCCTGGTCATTGATCATCCTGGTATTTGATTATATTCATCATTTGGGACTATTCCCACCCCAATTGGGACATTTACCATCTATATAACATTGCAGAAGAAGACAGCATTTCCAGATAAGAACCTTTCAGGAATTTCTTATTACTGTATTTGTTATTATTTGTGTTGTATCCTATGTTTCTCATAGTCCCATATTTATAAGAATTGTTTCTTATTTGTTTACATTATTTCATATAGTATATTTCATTCTAGTTATTTCATGTCATTTCTTGTTCTCTTCTCTCTTAGCCTATTTACATAGTAATCATATAGGGTCCTGTGCGCCCCCTAGTAGTAACACACCCTTAGTGTTACTGATTGTTTCTCCACAAAACAAGCAAACAAAAGCTTCCAGAGATTGTGGTTGCTCTGAGGAGCCCAAAACCACTGAGAAACAACAGGGGTGAGGTTGTAGGGGGGGTTGGGGGTAGCCTTAGCTGCCTGGTATCCGTGACAAAGATATTATAAGTGGAGTCATTATTCATGTTTAATCTTGAAATACTCAGAAAAAAATTATATTAAACGGACCATATATGGAATATATAATTATTAAAACTAGGAGATTAAAAGTATATAAAAATAGGCATTTGATAACAATTTATATAAGAACTGTATTTACTGTATAGCAGTGTTGAAAATGAAACTGTCTTGTCTGCTGCCCCCAATGGCCTAAATCCAGAATAACAACCAAAAGACATTTGGCTGTTAAAATTTAATTTTCCAGTAGCCAATCAGAGAAGAGAGCGTATCCAAATCTATCGAATGGTTAAGAAGTGGGGAGGAGTTGTGTCTCAGACGAAAACTTTCTGCACACAAGGGAGAGAAAATCTTGGTGGAAAAATTTTGCTTGGTGACTATTTGCAATCCTGCTTGCTACCAGTGTTACTTATAGAGAGACCAGTGTGCGAACATAGTTTTCTGTAAGACAAATACGTTGGGACACTCTTTGTGGATAAGAGACTATCAAGATTAATTCTCTTACAAATGTGCATAATTCCCCAAAACATATGACGAACGATAGACATATTTGGATATTAACTGAATTCTCAAACTGGTGACCTGGTAAAGTATAAGAAATTGTTAAATGTATATAATATTTAAATCAAATGCATTCTAAGTATATAGTTAGACTGCAGTGGGTAATTTTAATTAATTGTATTTTAAGCTTATGTTCATAATCCTGTGTAGTTTAAAACTAATCATATTTAATGCTAAATAATTTATTTGCTAGATAAAGGTCCTTTGTATTGCATATCTCTAAGTCAGGCTTATTATTGTAAGTAAATCTCTCTGGTGTGTATTAAGTTATTTGCAGCTATACATATATTTTAGAATTTGCCTTATTGTAGCTAAATAAGATTTATTTCAGCTCAGATAAATTTGCATATAAATTGGCTGTTAAAGTATCTTGTTATATTGTTTAACTAGGCACTGTTAAAGTTAGCGGTCCATATTTTGGTATTTTATTGTGATATTTTAATGCGATTCATTGTGAATAAGGTCAATTGTTAAGGTATATTTTTTATGATCTCTATATAGAATATTGTAACAGCTTAAGTGTGTATCATTTGATTCATAATCTGGTTTCTATAAATATAATTCAATGTGTTTATAACTTTAACTAATCTTAAAGAATTTAGGAATAAATATTGATTTTAATTGTTTTGTATATGTATTTTAATTGGAGGTTATTTTAAAGAATACTTATTAAATTAAATTGTATTGTAACCCTGCTATATACTGATATAATATATGGAGGCACTGCAGTAAATATTATTAAATTTATCACATTGATATAATATATTTTTAGTAAATAGAGATTATAAATATATATATATATTTTATTAAAATTATTTTTTTGAAAAATTGCTTAAAAAAATTAATTTTATTATTCATATTTCAAAATTAATATTAATATTGTTGAATATTTTTTTTTCTTCTTGTTGGTCAAAATTGTATTAGCGTTTTAATTTAACCAAATACTAAGCCAATATAATAATGTCTGTTACTAGAAGTGAATCAATTGAATCTATACATAGTTTTGAAATATGTTCCCCAAAATCGTCTGTTAGTAAGGCTGAAATGCTTAAAACAGAAGCCATTACTCACCTTAAAAATAGATTAAGTATTAAGGGAGAATTACATTAAGATGCTGAAGACTAAGGCCAAAAATATTGCAAATAATATATTTTGTGGCAAAAGCGAAATATTTCAAGGGCCAACCTCAAAAGCAGAGGAAACGTGACAAAATAATTTTCAAAACTTAGGGTCTGCTCCTCTATGTGAACGATGAAATGTACAAAAATTCACAATTGGAGCAACTGAGGGGTGAAAATTATTCCTTAAGGTTAGATGAGGAAGAGGCAGAATGAGTCCAGGCTAAAATTGATGAGTTTTCCCAAAACATGGCCACCTTACAAAACTATAACCAGAGTTTAGCTCAGATAGAAGATTTGCATAAGCAACTCGCACAAAGCCAAAGAGAGTTAAGTGGTTTAAAAAGGTTGTATCATCATAATGAAAACCCCTCTATTACCAATGAGGATAATGCAGATAATTCTAAATCCCTTAAAGAATTGATCAGAAATTAACTGCAGAACTTTAGGGAAGAATTTAAACAAAGGACCCCTATTGGGTCAGAAATGATCAGAAATGAACTGCAGAACTTTAGGGAAGAATTTAAACAAAGGACCCCTATTGGGTCAGAAATACAGTTCCCAAATAGACAGTCACCTCATATTATACATTCAGGGAACTGCTATACCTCAGAGGAGGGGGAGGGAAGCTCTAGTAGTGAGTCAGAGGGTGGAGCCAGCTACCCAAATAGCCCACGTAGTACTAATGTATGTAGGGGGTCTCCCCATAGTAAATATAGGGAAGATAGGGGGTACTCCAGCCCCCCAAAAAAGGTCCCTAGGAGAGCCCAAGATATGTCTAATAAGGTATATGACACCCATAAAATAATTACTTTCTTAAAGGATGCAGTACCTAATTTTTCCAAAAACGGAACCACTTCTATAACTGACCACTTAGAGAACTATGAAAATGCTTTATCCATAATGAATGTTACTAGTGAGCAGTCAAAAATTGAATTTCTGCCCTGTGTATTTGAGGGTAAACATCACAAATTCTTTGCTTCACTCCTGGAGTGAAACGAAAAATCAGTGCAAAAAAGAATTTGGGAAATATTGCAACAAAATCGCAGCGAAAATAGCTGTATATGGTTTAAAATGTGGCACAAATCAATACCCTATAGAATTCCTTTCTGTACTGAAAAGTGCGTACAGTATGGCCGAAGACTACCCCATATTTGAAAGCTCAGAATTTGTAAATTTATTTTTTAAAGCATTGCCCGCGCACATCAAAATTAATTTAGCTAGAGATATTGATGAGCACTGCTCATTGGACTGGCTGAACAAAGAGAGTACAAAGTTATACTCTATTCAGTAGTCCGGTGAACAGGGGATTAAAAAGGAACCAAGGCCCAGCCCCAAAATTGTGGCAGAAACGAGGGTGTCACCTAGCCCCCTCAATTTGGAGTCTAACAAGAAAACTTATGTGGAAGTGGCCTAAGAAAACAGGCCTTCCCCACAAAGTTTTAACTCTGCCTCTCCCCCATCATGGGCCGAGGTGCAGAGAGAATATACTCAAAATGGGGGGCATACCCAAATAAATAGTTATCCCCAAAGAGATGAAAACCCAAAAGGTTATCGGTATCCCCGTAAAAATAAATACCAAAAGTGGCAAAAATACTCTCAGGGTAAGTAGACACCCCAAGTAAATAGTGCTCCCCAAGATATTAATGCAGAACCCCAAAGACAACCACATCAAAATAGGAAAAATAGCTATAATTCTGAGGGATCCCAAGAATCCAGGAATCAATACCCTGGGATATCAAAAAATCAGTCCATGGGTAAAAGTAGCTTGTCCATTCAAGTGGGCCAACTCAGTAAGCAAGTAAGTCAATTATTTACACTATTTACTAATATGAGTCAAGCTTTGATGGCTAAGAACCCTAATAATCCTTTTTTAGGGGTACAGCAAGCGGCCAGCAGTGGGCCACAGGCACAGTCATAAATACTGCAATATTACCTGAGAGAGAGGGGAGAGATATACCAAATAAAATGATAAATGTCAATAATGGTACTAATCATATTCTCTCCCTACAGACCAGAAATGGACGATTTAGCAGTGATGACGAGCAAACTCAGCCTGGAAGCTCTAACAAATCTCTTCCTTTGCAGTTTCCTCATAACCTTATTCCCACAGATGCAGTACGCAGGAACTCAATCAACCCTATTATAGTGGAAGTGAATGGTGAGCATGAAAATTCTCCTGCGTCAGGTAACATGGCGAATACAGGTAACACGTGACGAAGCCCACAATTGTGTAAGCATACAAATTTTATGTGTGAAATGGTAGAAACTGCAGGGAGATATTATGTATTCAGTTGCTAACCCTATCATGAGATTAATTGATACTGGATCTCAGGCAACTATTTTATCCCACAGGTACTACACATGGCTAAATGAGCTAACACCCCACAAACCTAAGATAAAAGAATTTGATGGTTCACTAATAGGAGTTGGGGGTGACTCTCTCAAAGTCTACAGTACGGCATGGTTAAAACTAAGGCTGGGGAACAGGGTAATAAGACACCCTGTCATTATAGTGGATCTGCCAACTGATCGTTTAATTATTGGTAGTGATCTCCTGAAGCGATTAAGCACCATAATTGATTGCATAAATAATGTAATTTGGTCACAAGTAAAAAGGCCTATTAATTATGAGCGGTTCGGTATATCTCGCATACGACATAACTGTCATGTGGTGGAAGAGAAGCCAGATGCTGTGGAGATTCATTTCTGGAATGACTCTATACCTGAAATCACTATCCTACAAATAGATGATCAGACTCCTTTAAGTGGCTCTGATGGTAATACTTTTAAAAGATAGCAAATATTTACTTAGACGGCGATGTATTACCCATATACCTCCACAAGGGGGACCCTAAATCCCCTAAAGGGGGAGATCATTCGCAATTCCTCGCAGAAATTGCGAAAGTTAAAGAGGATCTATTTATCCGTATGCAAGTGCATGACCTTGGGAAAATCAAGTATGCCAAATTGAACTTAAAACAGGAAGCTAGCTACTTAAGCAAAGGTTTATTAATGCAGATCGCTGAACCTAAGGTGATTAAATATCTTTCTCCCCAAGACCACTGTGTCCATGACCTGGATGACAAGTGTGAAAGCTATAACATCACAGCTAAGTGTTTATTATCTATGTCCAAAGGTAATAAATCAGCGAAGCACCTGTTTTTAGTTTTAAATACTCTCCATAATCAAATATACGTTGGCAATGATCTCTTACATAGATATGCCATACAAATAGATTTGATTAACCTTTGTCTCTGGAGCAGGTTAAAAGGGGACCCTGAAGTATTTCAAGATGAAAATGCAGCCCTGAAATGAAACCAGCAATTGCCATATGCTGTGAATATGCAGGTGTCTAATGATATTGTAATCCTTGCTGGGGCTGATAAATTCCTTTTACCCTTACAGGCAAAAAGAGGTCAGAAATTAAAAACTTCTGAAACACTAATATGCCTCTCCCATAGAATGCAAAATCTGGGTATAACAATGACCCATACTCCTATGGTAAATAATAAAACTATTCCAATACATGTTATTGTGCATAACATGACCCCACAGGATATCATCTTATCCAAGATAACTACCATAGGATATGCGCTGGAATCAAGTTATTACACTTTTGGATTCCAGAATAATGTAATTGGGCTAATTCCTTAAGGATATTTAACTGAAGAACAATTAATAGAACAATCCTTTGCATCTATGCCAGAGGGACTATTTACAATTCAGTCTATTTATCCCTTCAGCTCAGAGGAAGGCATCTGTAAAATTGAAGAAGCCTCTCTAGTATTTGATCAGCCGATCAAAGAGCAAGAATACCCCAATACCCAGAGTCATGGGGGCAATGTAAATTATAATCAAGGGGATCTCACCTCTAGGTTGGAAGAAGCCTATGAGATAGGACAGTCTGAAATCTTTCCAGGATTTAAGCAAATAATCAAAGAGCAAATCTCCTTAGCTAATGGCTGTTCCAGTGATGATGAACGCCGACAGCTACGAGAACTCCTGATGGAGTACAAGGATATTTTTGCTAGGGATTCTTATGACTGTGGCACTACAGACTTGCACATTCAAGAATCCAAACAGATCCCAATACGCCACCTGTCTTTGTTAAACAATACAGACTTCCTTTAGCCTCATATAATTCTCTTGCAGAAATCATAAGGAACTTGGAAGAAAGAGGTATTATCAGACAGGTGCATAGCTCTTATAACAATCCTATTCTAGGTGTTCTTAAGCCCAATGGACAATGGCGTTTGTGTGCTGACTTAAGACAGCTGAACAAACGAGTGTACATGTCTGGCTGGCCTGTGCCATATATTGACCAGTGCCTAGCACAGATGCAGGGATCTAAAATATTCACTGCCATTGATTGTGCACAGGGATATTGGACCATAAAGGTACATGAGGAGGACCAGTATAAGCTTGCGTTCTCATTCCAAACGGTCCAGTATGCATTCCAAAGACTACCCTTTGGATACATAAATTCAGGACATGAATTTGCTGTATTCATGCACAAGGCTATGCCTGATGCACTGGAAAGGGGGACCTTATCTTATATTGATGATGTTTTAATCAAAAGCACAGACTTTGAAAAACACATCACAGAACTTAAACACGTCCTCAGCCAACTTAAAAGGGCAGGTGTTAAATTATCCCTATAAAAAGCTCAATGGTGCCGCACTCGTGTAAACTTCTTGGGACATGAAGTTACTTCTGAAGGGTTAAATCCTCAGAAGAAAAAGGTGGAAGCTATAATAAATTCTAAAAACCCAACTAACTTAAAGGAATTGAGATCATTCCTAGGTATGATGAATTATTCTCGCAAATGTATTAATAATTATGTAGAATTAGCTAAACCCCTGCTACTTCTTCTAAAGAAGGATGTGAAATGGCACTAGAGTGAGATTCAAGAGATAGCCATCAGAGAGCGGAAGAGAAAACTCACTCAAGCACCTTGCTTAGTGTACCCTGAAGGGGGTAAACCTTTCAACTTAGAGACAGGTTACACAGATATAAGCATGAGTGCTGTTTTATAACAAAAGCATGATAATTTAAGCAAAGTCATTGCTTATGCGAGCAAAACTTTATCCCCAGTAGAAATAAAATTTAGTGATTGCAAAAAAAAGCCCTCTTATCTACAGTATGGGCTCTACAAAATTTCCACAGTTACATACAGGGCGAGAAAATCATTGTAGAAACGGCCCACCAGCCTTTGCTATATCTGCAAAGTTAGAGAATAAGAGATGGAAATTTGTCTAATAGCCGCATAACAGCTTGGACTCTTTCCTTACAAGGCTGGCCTTTAGAAATTTGCTACAAGCAGAATAAAAAGAATCCAGTGACACAGGGGCTTGCTGAGCTCCACGACTGTGCTGTTAAGGATCATGGGGAAGAGTTATTAGAAGATTATTTCCTGGAGGAACAATTGCTTTCCCAATATAAAATATACAATGAGGACCAGTGTCAAACTTTACCTTGGGTATATGTTGATGGCTGTTCTTACCATGCCACTATTAAAAATGAGCACAGATTAGACGCCGGCATTGATATAACTTGGGCAAATGGATTTCCAAACATGTCTGTAGGTTTCAACATTGGACCAAGATCCAGTCAAGTTGCAGAACTAACTGTTGTTCTAAAAACCATTGAGATGGCTATTGAACATGGTATTCATGAATTTGTGATCATTACTGACTCAAATTATGTGCGTGACAGTTTTGTTGAATACCTGCCAACTTGGAAAAGAAATCATGCAGAAAACTAACAACAAACCAGTCAAACATGGCAAGTTGTTCTGCAAGATTAACAATCTAGTGGTGTCCAATGGGTTAAAGACCAAGGGTCATTCCAGGGTTCTAGGTCCTGATAAGGAAGGCAATGATCTTGCAGATTCATTAGCCAAACAAGGAGACATAACTGGAGAACTCCTTAATATCGACCACTTAATGGGTGCAATTCAGGTAGAAGACATTACCAGAAACAAGGCTAAACAACAGAGTGAGCCTAACCTGGTACAATGGAGTCAGGATTCTCCACGTGAGGGCCTGATCACTAGTCAAAAAGAAGACCCCATAGTAGGCATCTTCTATAAACACATAGAAGATCCTGAAAGCAACCCCATCTCAAAAGTGGATGGTATTGGCAAGGAAGATCTTAGAATCTTAATGAAATCCAGATCACAATTCAAGTTACAGGATGGTTTGTTAATTAGAACCTCCAAAACTGACATCCAGCAATGGGTGATACCTATAAAGTTCAGAGGTCTCATGCTTCAACATGCCTATGATGCTCCCACATCTGGTCATCGTGGTGCCAAACTCACATATGAAATATTACGTAATTACGCCTTTTGGCCGCACATGTTGAAAGATGTTTAAACTTACTGTCAAGGTTGTTTAATCTGTCCACAGTTCCAACCCACTGCTCCAACGCATAGAGCGCCATTGCAGAAAAGGGGGATGGTAATGCCATGGTCAGATATACAAATTGATTTTATTGGTCCAGTAACTAGGTCAGCAAGAGGTAACAAATACATGTTGACAGTGACATGCCTATTCTCTAAATGAGTAGAGTGCATCAGTGCACCTAACAATAGTGCTGAAACATGCGCAGCACTGCTCATCAACCACGTGTTTTCCAGATTTGGTTTACCCCAGTGAATCGAATCCGATCGGGGGACCCACTTCCCTAGCGAAGTGATGACCAAGATGTGGAAAATACTAAGAGTCAAAAGAAAGCTCCATATTGCATATAGAGCTGCCTCAAGTAGTGGTGTAGAGCATTACAACCAGTCCATTGTGAAAATCCTCAAAAAGATTGTGAATAAAACGGGTAAAGACTGGGATGTAAAATTACCTCTAGTCCTAATGGCATTAAGAGCAACTCCAAGTAGTGCTACCAAGATGTCACCTTTTGAATTGATGACTGGTAGAAGAATGGTTCTCCCTCAGCATCTACTGTACCGTACATCAGACCAGAACTTGATAAATGCTGCCAATACTCATCAATATGTGGAGAACCTAAGGAAGCACCTGCAATATACCTTTGCATTTGCTCAAAGGAACATAGAAAAGGCAGCAACTGCCACTAAAAGCTATTATGATCTCAAGACGTCCAAAAAGGAATATGAAATAAATGATAAAGTTTATCTTTATAACTTTGGAAGAGATTAGGTTAAGGAGAAGAAATTTCTTCCGTCATGGAAGGGTCCTTTTGTCATTACAAAATATCTCCAGTTGCCTATAAAATAAGGATCCCTAAAAATGATAATTTTATGGACAAATGGGTCCGTATTAATCAGTTACGAGCGTGCCATCCTAGATCCCAACTACAAGTCATAGAGGGAGAATGAAGTGTAATATCCCTAGATGCACTAAAGAAGTATTGTAGTTTAAAGAAGCCTAGCAAGCGGGCATGAGGGCTCCAAAATAACAGACTCTCTTTATAGAAGACTGTCTATGGTGGATACCATCAGTACACTCACCAAGTACCACTGATTTTAAGCCAATTCCAATACATGTGTTCTACATATATTCCAATTGGAAGGGGATTTTATGTCAGGCTGAGTGGCATTGGATATCACATAATTCAATATCTCATCTAGCTAATATCTACTATGAATTAATTTAGCTGCATTGTGAACAAACACTGGAATGGGTGATATAACCCCCCCCCCCCCTTTTATCCTCAACTACAGACTTGTAGAACAAAAGAAATAGACAGGATTTCTAAAAAGAACAAACTATAAGAGATAATGTCACATCTCAAGAGCCTTTGATCACGGTCTCAAAAGAGAAGTAATTTCTAATGAATTATTGTTGTATAGCCTTATCAGATTGAAATCTCTAAATTAATATTGCCTAAGAAATTCATTACTTAGATCACAGGAATCCCTGTAGAGAACAGTCACTCAGTCTGGACTGATAATGAATATACAAACATACTCAGTGGAAATAGCCCTTAGCATATAGGTGTAAATTGTCCCATTCTAAGCCAATATGCATCTTCCAGACAAATTGGCATTTCAAGTCTCTGTATGACATGGAACTCAATCTCAGATAAATTAATTGTGCCTTTTCACGTAGTTTAAGATACTCAAATGAATATATATATTCAGACACATATTAAATATGAACACATGAATCTGGGAGATTGTCTATGCCTAAGAAGGGTAATATGGGAAGCTGAAAGCCTAAGAATCAAGACTTCAACATGTCTTAACCTATGTATTTTTGAAAACATAGAAGTCTTAAGGATTCAAAGTTTGGAGAAATCATATATATAGTTTTCAAACATTAATGGATATGAGATTGTCTTTTTGTATAACATTAAATATGAATATTTGCTGAATTTAATAAGTAGCTATACAGTCAATTTAAAATGTCCAACTTATTTCAAATGTTTTATATTTTTCAGGCATCTAATAAGTACATATATAATTGGTGCTTTAAATAATATCATATGTTTTATACACTCAGCAAGAGATATACAGATATGAAATATTAATCATTATATGGGATAGTAATCCAATATAGATATAATTATATGAAACTACATCTGATTGCTGATCTCAAGGTACGTATGTGATATTAAGATGATAACTGAGAAAGTAATTGAGTCCATGATGAAGGTATTATAATCCTTTTAAATTATTTCATAGAAAATATGATTTTTAAACGCATTTTTAAGATATTATAAGTGGAGTCATTATTCATGTTTAATCTTGAAATACTCCGAATAAAATGATATTAAATGGACCATATATGGAACATATAATTATTAAAACTAGGAGATTAAAAGAATATAAAAATAGGAATTTGATCAAAATATATATAAGAACTGTATTTACTGTATAGCAGTGTTGAAAATGAAACTGTTTGTCTTGTCTACTGCCGCCGATGGCCTAAATCCAGAATTACAACCAAAAGACATTTGGCTGTTAAAATGACATTTTCCAGTAGCCAATCAGAGAAGAGGGCGTATCCAAATCTATCGAATGATTATGAAGTGGGGAGGAGTTGTGTCTCAGACAAAAACTCTCTGCACACAAGGGAGAGAAAATCTTGGTGGAAAAATTTTGCTTGGTGACTATTTGAAATCCTGATTGCTACCAGTTTTACTTATAGAGAGACCAGTGTGCAAACATAGTTTTCTGTAAGACAAATACATTGGGACACTCTTTGTGGATAATATTTGGATATTAACTGAATTCACAAACTGGTGATCTAGTAAAGTATAAGATATTGTTAAATATATATAATATTAAAATCAAGGGCATTCTAAGGCTATAGTTAGACTGCAGTGGGTAATTTTAAAAGGGCACTTTGTATTTTAAGATTATGTTCATAATCCTGTGTAGTTTAAAACTAATCATATTTAATGCTAAGTAATTTATTTGCTAGATAAAGGTCATTTGTATTGCATATCTCTAAGTCAGGCTTATTATTGTAAGTAAATCTCTCTGGTGTGTATTAAGTTATTTGCAGCAATACATATATTTTAGAATTTGCCTTATTGTAGCTAAATAAGATTTATTTTAGCTCAGATAAATTGGCATAGAAATTGGCTGTTAAAGTATCTTGTTATATTGTTTAACTAGGCACTGTTAAAGTTAGTGGTCCATATTCTGGTATTTTATTGTGATATTTTAATGTGATTCATTGTGAATAAGGTAAGTTGTAAAGGTATATTTTTTATGATCTTTGTATAGAATATTGTAACAGCTTAAGTGTGTATTATTTGATTGATAATCTGGTTTCTATGAATATAATATGTGTTTATAACTTTAACTAATCTTAAAGAATTTAGGAATAAATATTGATTTTAATTGTTTCGTATATGCATTTTAATTGGAGTTTTTTTTTAAAGAATAATTATTAAATAAATTGTATTGTAACTCTGCTATATACTGACAGTATTGCTGACTATAATTTTATGATTGATTATTAATATTCATAATTCCAATAATCAGAAATATTGTTACATAAATATATAACACTATAAAGGATAATATTCACAGATACTTATATAAAAATCCAGTATAAAACCATTTACAAACTTAATTAGAAGCTTCTAGTTTAGTTCTGTTTAAAAGGTTACTGGAACACCCACTGCAAGTGGGAAAATGCAGACACTCCCCCTTCCTTTGCATATGAAAATACTCTTTACACCAACAGAAGCAAGCTGGAGTTGTTATACATCGGTATTCTCTTAAAACTTTGGGGCTTGGTTAGGAGTCTGAAAATCAGAGGAATGTTATTTAAAAATAAGCAAAACTATCCTTTTGAAAAAACTAACAAACTGTCTGGCCTATATAAATAGATCATCTACAAAACATTTATGCAAAGAAAAATCTAGTGAATAATGTCCCTTTAGGGAATACAAGAGTGCAGGCTACCCCAATCTGCACATGTTCAAACAGATAGGGTGCCATATCTGAATATTAGTTTGTGATTGGTTAGCAGGGATTCTTTTGTTCTGAGGGACAGGGAAATCGGTTAAAAGAATAAACATTAAAAAATATACTAATTTGACAAATAACTCATTGGAAAATTATTTTTAACTATGAAGATTCATAATCATGTAGTTTACAATTTGTGTTTAATGTCCCTTTAAACGTATGATAAAAAAGTTTGAATTAAAGCTGTTTATTTTGATGGAAATAGGAACAGCATTTCTGTTTGTAACTAGACCCTGGGGACTGGGGAATAACTCACTGGCTGATAAAAAGAACTACCACAGTTTAGGAACATACATGTTACAAAATAAATACTTATACACAATTTAAAATGCTATTGTTTAGATACAGAAATGAAAAAAATGACTATTCTGTTCCATTAAGATAAAATTACCCTTTTTGTATTATGCAAGGGAACTTACAGACCTGGAGGATTTCTCAGTGGACATTCACTGGGCAAACAAGTATTTGGACTATTGATTTCTGTAGTTTTTTCTTCATTAAATTTCATATACACCTTGCCTTGTAGTTTTCCCAGTTAAAATGCTTATTCCTATTACACTTTAAAATTTCTAACATGCTATGCACATGGATGGTACTGGACAAACACAGATAAAAAAAGTTATATTCATCCTGTGCTTCAGTATGAATGTATTTTAGTATTGCACCATAGATTTCATATGTATATAAAGCCCGCCCCAGAGGAGCCGTGCACTAATGGGACCTAGCTGAACACATGTGGTAACAAGCCAATGACAAGAGGAAAATGTGAGTAACCCAGAATTGCATTCCTGATCCTCAGCCTCACGTGCTATGCTTGATAAAAAATTAATTTGATAAAAGAAGTAAATTGAAAAGTCTCTTAAATTTGCATGGTATGTCTTAACCATGAAAATGTTACTTTCACTTTTATGTCTCTTTAAAATAAATATATGTTACAATTTTAAAATAAGCTCATTTGAATTTATTATATAACTTTAATAGTTTTATGCCCCATCGTTGATACTTTGTGGGAGATAGTCTTTAGTTGATAATTGGTATTTATCTAAACCATCCCCATAAGCATGGATATTAGCATATTCCTAACTTAAAAGCCATACAACTCAAAACATTTATTTTCATGATTTAGATAGAGCATACACTTTTAAATAATTTTCCAAATTACTTCTGTAATCCCCATTTACTTTATTCTTTTGGAATCCTTTGTTGAAAGAGAAGCAATGCATTGCTGGGAGCTATCTGAAAACATCTAGTAAGCCAACAAAAAGAGACAAATGTGTGTAGCCATCATTCAGCCGCAGCATTGCTGTTGCTGAACATGTGTGCATATGCTTTTCACAAAGGATACCAAGAGAAAAAAAATTGTATGATGTATCTGAATCATTAAAGTTTAATTTTTACTTTATTGTCCCTTTAAAGGGACACTGAACACAATTTATTTCTTTCATGATTCAGATAGAGCATGTCATTGTAAGCAACTTTCTAATTTACTTCTATTATCAATTTTTCTTCATTCTCTTGCAATCTTTATTTGAAAAGAAGGCATCTCAGCTAAGGAGCCAGCAAATTGTGGGTTCAGAACCATGGACAGCACTTGTTTAAAGGTGCTGTCCAATCAGCAAGGACAACCCAGGTTGTTCACCTAAAATGGGCCAGCATCTAAACTTACATTCTTGCTTTTCAAATAAACATACCAAGAAAATGAAGACAATTTGATAATAGGAGTAAATTAGAAAGTTGCTTAAAATTGCATGCTCTATCTGAATCACAAAATATATTTTTTTGGCTACAGTGTCCCTTTAAGCACAGCTATCTCAATATGAGTTGCTTATATAGTTTTTTTTCTGCTCAGGTGATGGTGCCTGGTGTCTAAAATAGAAATAAAATGATACTAAATAATTGATTGATTAGGAAATTGGCTGACAAAGCATAACCTATTTTCTCACCATTCTGATGTTGCTATTTGTGTTAGTTTACCAAGTGTTATAAATACTTCTACATGGTAATTAAGGTTTAACTATTATTAGAATAAAAACATTACCAATCCTATTATTAAGTGATTAAAATGGCTTGTGTATTTTTAGCAAGCTATGCAGATGATAGAAGCAGACTTAATTGCCATATAAATTAGCTCTCTAATTATTTTCCATTTGGAACCAGATACAATGTATTATAAAGGTACGAATAATAGTGCAGAGCTACACAATATGGAAATAAAACCGTAATAGAAAAGTATACAAAGTTTTACAGGGCTGCTACTTTATAAAGATATTAAAGGGATATTGAACATTTTCATTATTTATTTTGTCCCCTTTTCCTGTAATTCCATTCTGAAAAACTGAGCTTTCAGTTCCTGCTAGAAATGGAAGTGCAGGACACTGTTACATTCCACACAGCCATAGGGGCCGATTTAACAAGCCCTGAATGGTGCCTAATGCACCTGTTTCCACACGAGCCTTCAGGCTCGCCAGAAACAGTAGTTAAGAAGCAACAGTCTTAAGACCGCTGCTCCTTAACTCGTCCGCTGCTTCTGAGGCTGCGGACATCAATCTGCCCAATCGAATATGATCGGGTTGATTGAGACCCCCTGCTAGTGGCCGATTGGCTGCGAATATGCAGGGGGCGGCATTGCACAAGCAGTTCACCAGAACTGCTTGTGCAATGTTAAATGCCGACGTTGTAAGCTGTTGACATTCACTGATGCAGGACAGACATGATTCGCTATAGCGAATCATGTCCGTCTGGGGTATGATAAATCTACCCCATTGGCTGAGCACTTAAATATTGAATTATTAAATATTAAATAGTGAACCATTTATAACTGTGCCTAAATGGCCACAACAGAGAAGGTAGCCTAAGTTACAACAAGGTAACTTATTTTGTCATTATTTAAACAGCTAAGGCGACTTTAAATATACATCTACATGTTATTTTCAGACTAATCTTTTCTTTGAAAGCATCAATATATCTAGCATTTATTTATTGTTTGAAGTCCCTTTAAAGCAGTAAAGCGGTGTTTACAGTCCTTGTGATTGGCACGCCTTTGCCAAAACAAGGTCAGTCTTAAAATCAGACATTATATATAGAAACCCATATTATAATGATAGATAAGAACCAATTTGCAGGATGGGAACATATATTTTTTATATAGACAACTGGTTTCTATTGGCATAATTGATTGCTGGCCACATTACATTATTCTCACAATGCCCTATGATCAAATTAGATTCTGTTCCCATTTTTAGATTTAAAGAAAAGTCATAAAATATTTGTTACTGTAAATTAATTTAATTGTGCATACCACTCAAATTTACAAAATTTAGTACAAAAACACAAGATTTTGATTTTATTATATTAAGTAGTAATTTAAGCAAAACAAAAAAACCTTGATGATCCAGATGTGGTCAACACTCTGTAGTTTGGGTAGCTCTGGTTTAGCACAAACTGCATAACTGTCTGATTTTAGGCCTGATAGGTTTACAGCTCCAGTTCAAGAGGTACATTTATCAAGCTCTGTACGGAGCTTGATGCCCCAGGTTTCTGGCGAGCCTTTAGACTTGCCGGAAACCGAAGTTATGAAGCAGCGGTCTAAAGATCGCTGCTCCATAACCTGTCCGCCTGCTCTGAGGCGGCGGACAGAAATCAACCCGATAGAATACGATTGTGTTGATTGACACCCCCTGCTAGTGGCTGCTTATCTGCAGGGTATTCCACCAGCAGTTCACATTAAATTCAGAAGCCGTTTTAGTGATGTTTTCCCATAAAATATAGGGAAGATTCTTTGTTTGTTTACTAGGTAACTACTAAGCCATCTCCTTATAAGGTGACCTTATTTAGTTTATTTTCAAGACAGTCCCTTAAATGACAACCTTATCTGTACTGGAATATAAGAGACATCTAAATTTTACATATTACAAATTTAAGGTAGAAACTAAGTAAAAGTGAAAAAATAAGACAAAACACCCCCACAATTTAAGTTGTACATAGACTTTCCTCAGTCTGAAAATTACTATCATGTAGTTAGGACAGAAGCTGTAAGTCATTTGTTGTTAGCCAAATTTAGATGTCCCAAAATACTATAAATATGTTGCTTGGAAAAAGATGGAGCGCCCTGGTTTTGCAGCTACAAAGTAGTTGTTTAACATAGATTTAACTTTTCAGGATGTGATTTACAGTTTTTTTAACATATTTATGTGCTGGTACATGTGTCCAGGGTGGGAAATTTTTGGTAAGTGATGCCATGAACAACAATATGCAAAAGCTTGTGTTGCAATTTTAGAATAAAGAGGCGGAGCTTGTTCTGGTGCAACACATTTATTTTGTGATTTTCATCTGAAACAGATAAATAACTCTGCTTTACTCTAGTGCTATGTTTCTTAACTGTATTCAGTGCTTGTTCCAGGATTACTGAACCACAGACTATATATAACATTATAATATAAATTATTAGTATACATTCTCTTTTCTATAAACAATTGTGCAAACATATCTGAAATTAAACAAGTCTATACAGCATAATACACTATTGGAGTATACAGCATAATATACTATTGGAGTATACAGCATAATACACCATTGGAGTATACAGCACAATATACTATTGAAGTATACAGCATAATATACTATTGGAGTGTACAGCACAATACACCACTGGAGTATACAGCATAATACACTATTGGAGTATACAGCAGGTCCGACAGACCTCGCTGAATGCAGAGAGCAATACGCTCTCTGTATTCAGCATTGCACTAGCAGCTCTTGTGAGCTGCTGGTGCAACGCCGCCCCCTGCAGATTCACGGCCAATCGGTCGCCAGCAGGGGTGTGTCAATCAATCTGATCGTACTCGATCGGGTTGAATTGCGGTGATGTCTGCCCGCCTGCTCAGAGCAGACGGACAGGTTATGGAGCAGTGGTTTTTAGAGCTTCATAACTGCTGCTTCATAACTGGTGTTTCTGGCGAGCCTGCAGGCTCGCCGGAAACACGGGCCCTCAAGCTCCATCCGGAGCTTGATAAATGGGCCTCTTGGAGTATACAGCACAACATACTATTGGAGTATACAGCACAATATACTATTGGAGTATACAGCATAATATACTATTGGAGTATACAGCATAATAATAATGTTCTGTATACCTTCCTCACAAATAAAACATATTTTGAACTGACTCTGCCTTTATTTTGTTAAACTGTCACAATTCATGCTAATGGAGCAAATAATACAGACGTTAATACAGTTACTGCAGTTTACAATACACAATTTACAAAGCCTGTTATAGCAACTGATCTGCAGGGCCTGTCTTAATAAACTCCATTCCATACAATATTATTTCATATTTAAATAACTCTAATAACATTTCCCATTAACTGTTATATTTGGATGCCATTCTGTCTACCTGAACCAGATAAATAACTCTGCTTTGCTCTGGTGCTATGTTTCTTAACTGTATTCAGTGCTTGTTCCAGGATTACTGAACCACTGAGGTGTTTCCATGGTAACAGTTACTGTGGCTGAGAACATAGCAATCGCGACCTGCTGGTAGGAGGTTAAAATAGCAGCACAAGAATTATGAACTATATATAAAATATATATATAAAATATATTCACAGGAATAAATCATAAACATGGTAGTTACACTTCTTACTGTCTACTAAGGGTCATAGATAAAGCTCATGGTGCACTATAAGTCTGGACCATAATACTTTTGCTATTATAATGTTCAGTTCTCAGTAGAGAATTGAAGAACAATTGTTCACTTAAACCAGTTTCTTTTCATTACACTTTACTGTAATCAGACTCAATTTGATGACCTACAGTTACTCTTAGTCTGATACAACCATATTATCTCTTCTAAACATTTGATATAATAAATCTTAAAGAATTTCACAATAGAATTAAGCTTTCACAACAATGTTACTGGTCAGTATACTCTAATGTCTATAACAGTAGTATTTTAACTTTCCATTCTCTAGATATCACTTTAATAAGTGATCTATAAGTCCATTGCCCATGGTCTCCAAAAGCTTGAACTACAATGTGTTGTGTGAATGTCCTTCATCGGTACTTCTCTTTGTATCACAGAAGGTTGCCCTAAGGTTTCATAAGTCAACATCCTTGGTTGGCGTCTCTCTCTCTCTGTGGATGTTAACTAGGTGATTGTACAGGGTTTTCTTGTTCTTCATCAGAAGACTTTTTTGCTTCAAGTGCTAGCTGAGAAACTTGATCTTCACATTCACTGTGTCGATCATCTTGTAAATCTTCATTAAACGGTATCAATACTTCTACATCATCTGGCGGTAAGTATTCATTTGACTGTTGGGCGACTTGGGGTTGGAAAACTCTAGCTTTCGGGTTTAGGATTGAGTCTCTATTTCTAGAATTCTTTTCTGCGAGAGGATTGAATCTGTATACTAGATGGTAATCTTCCTCTGAGTCACTATCCAGGTTACATCGAGGCTGTGTCTTTCGTTTTACTTTCCTTTTCTTCTTCAGAGAATGATTTTTCTTTGGTTTTGGCTGGTCTGCGGCCTTTTCAGGTTTTTCCAGTGGTAAATGGTCACATGGCATTAACAAATTTCTGTGAATTACTCTATTTCTACCTTCTCCCTTTTCTGGTCTGATTTCATAGACAGGGCTTTCTTTGCTTTTTCTTTGCACAACTATGTGAACTTTATCTTCCCAGTAGGATCATATTTTCCCAGGTCCTACTCTTTCAGCTAAGTTGTGAACAAGCACTCAACCACCAGGTTGTAAGTCATTCCCATGGATTCTTCTATCCTAGTATACTTTTCCTCTTGTTGCTTCTTTTGTTGGCTGCTTTGGATGCAATGTGGTATGCTTCACTCATTCTCTTTTACCAGTCTGTTACGTAGTCTTGATACGTTTCTTGTTTTTCTTCAACAGTACAATTGAAAAGAAGGTCAATAGGAAATCTTGGGGATCTCCCAAACAGTAGGTAATACGGTGAGTATGCGGTAGCCTCACTGCATGTGCCATTATAGGTGTGAACAACTTTTCCCAATGAGTTCTTCAAGTCTTCTCAACATGGATAGCAGTGTCCTGTTGAACCTTTCAACTTGGCCATTTCCTTGAGGGTGATATGGTGTTGTATGAGAGTTATGGACTCCAGGGAGTTCTTTCAGCCTTGTAAACATCTGATTCTCAAACTCTTTTACCATATCATGGTGGATCTTGTTTGGGAACCCAAACTTGAGTGCAAAATCATTAAAGATCTTCTCAGCTACAGTCTTGGCGGCTTTGTTTCTTGTGGCATAGGCCTGTGCAAACCGGGTGTAGTGATCCACGACTACTAGAATGAATTCATATCCTTGCATTTATGTCTCCAAATGCAGAAAGTCAATGGATACCATTTCAAATGGATAAGTTGTGGTAATGGTAGACAGCGGTGCTCTAGTAGGCTTATTGGGCTTCTTTTTCTTAAGACATTCACAGACTCTGGTCACAAAGTGTTCAACATCCTTTTGCATATGTTGCCAGTAGAATCTATTTCTAATTAAAGTAAGTATCCTTTCAACACCAAGGTGTCCCATTTCTTGGTGTAATTCTTTAAATACGAGTGGGTGGTATTCTTTGGGCACGATCAGTTGGTTTTGTTCCAACATTTTCCTGCGTAACACTCCATCTTTGTTCACATACAATTTTGTCCATTGTTTCAGTAATGACCAGACATTTGGGTGCTCTGTCTTCTGGACTTCATTTCCCGGACCCTGATTCTTTAACTTAAACCTCAGAACTCTTCCAATGATGGGGTCTTTTTCTTGAGACATTCGAATCTGCTCCATAGTCAGGGGGCTAGTAACTGTACTAGAGGGTGAATCTTGTACCAGTTCCAGTGCACTTGTGAAAACTGTTCCTATCCCCTGGGAAGGTCCTTCCCACTCTACAGATATTCCCAGTATTGAAGAGCTGATGATATCCTGTTTTATTTCTTTGGTACACTGATTTATGTAGTCATTTATCTCTAGCGACATTCAGGATAGACCATCTGCATCTGCATTTGACTTGCCTGGACAGTATTGAATAGTGAAGTTAAAATCTGCAAGCTGTGCTACCCACCGGTGGCCTGTGGCATTCAATTTGGCTGTAGTGAGGATATAGGTCACAGGGTGGTTGTCTGTATACACCACAAATAAGGCTGTGTGGTACAAATAGTCCCTGAATCGATCACAAATGGCCCATTTCAATGCCAGGAATTCTAATTTTCCAGAGTGCATGTAGTAATTCTTCTCCGGTGGCGTCAGTGTTCTGGAGCCATATGTAATCACCACCATCCTGCCTCCTTGCCTTTGGTATAATACTGCTTTAAAACCTTCCTGTGATGCGTCAATGTGTAACACGAAAGGCTGTGTGAAATGGGCATATCCCAGGACAGGTGGTTTCAACAAATAGTCGATGAGCTGGTTTAGAATTTTCTGATGGCTATTTGTCCAGTTAATAGGTCTGCAAGATGGTGGATGTCCTTCTTGCTTGGTTGTTTATCCCTTCTTCTTTGCTTCGGGGGTTCCCTCTTGTACTGATGCTTTGTCTTTCACATTTAGCTCAGATGGGGCCCGAGATAGCAACTCATATAAGGGCTTGGCAATTCTGGAGAAGTTTGGAATGTAGGACCGGTAGTACGAGAGAAATCCCAACATCTTCCTCAAATCTCTTATTGTTTCAGGCTTTTTTTCTTTTAATTTCTGTACTGATACAATCTCAGCTGGATCCATCATGTAACCTTCTCCTGAGACCATTTTTCCCAGAAATCTCACTTTTCTTTTCAATAGTTCACACTTCTGAGGAGTTTGACACCATGTTGCTGGTATCTTTGTAAGACAGTCTGAATATGCTTCAAGTGATCTTCAAACGTACTGCTATGAACAATATTGTCATCCAAGTAAGGTTGGCATCTCTCAGGCCTGAAAGACAATCTTCCATACTCTGTTGGAACTCGGCAGGAGCTGCACTGAGCCCAAATGGAATCCGGACCCACTGATAAAGTCCCCAGGGAGTAATGAAGGCAGTTAATGGGCAACTTTTGGTGTCTAGGAATCCCTGATGATAGGCCTTCCCTTGGTCAAGAACAGAGAACCATGAGCTGCCACTCAAGGAGTCCAACATGTCCTGTATTCTTGGGATTGTATGGCAATCAAGCACTGACTTTCTGTTCAATTCCCTGTAGTCACAGCAGAGCCTTAGACTTCCATCCTTCTTCCTGACACAGACCACAAGTGAAGAGTATGATGATCTTGACTGAGTTATCCATCCCTTGTTTAGCAGATCTCGGATGCACTCCTTCACTTCTTGATGGAGGGGTTTTGGAACCGACATGTATGTCTTCTGGACAGGTGTGGTATCTTTAAGAATGATGCGCATGTTGAGAGATGGGATGCAACCAATATCATCATCATCGAAGGCGAAAGCATGACATTCTTCCCTCAACACTTGTCTTACTGCTTGTTGCTCAGACTCACTTAAATGGTCCACACTAACTGGAGGATCCCACTTCTGGTTAGATCTACCACTGCTGTTAACCCACTTCTTTACTTCAAACTCTGGTGGCTTCAGCACATTGTAAGAGTGGTGGCTTATTTGCTCACGTTGTAACTCTTGATGATTGACTGGTCGCACTGCTGCTGGATACACTGTTTTTACAGTTTGG
The DNA here is from genome assembly GCF_027579735.1 of Bombina bombina. Lineage (NCBI taxonomy): Eukaryota > Metazoa > Chordata > Amphibia > Anura > Bombinatoridae > Bombina > Bombina bombina. Next base: position 914,311,503 of record NC_069500.1, on the reverse strand, counting down.
AGGTGACCCAGGAGAAAAACGTTGGTCTAATGTAATATCATGCTTAGTAATATTTGCAATAGGGATAGGTACATAAATTGGACTTTCCTTGTGAACTGCTAATACCACTTCACTGATGGCCAAACCTTCTGGTAAAGGACATAGTTCGGGTGGAACAAAGAGCATCTCTTGGCCTTTGGTTATGACTCCTACATGGGCACGAGCATGGATAGAGGTAATCTGGTCTGCGGGTTGGACTATTTTCTTCCGCCCTGTTCTCACAATGCCTTTATCATAACTTGCAGCTGAAGTCTGCATGAGTTTCAGCATGATTTCAGCTGTCTTTGCAGTTACTGAAAATGCGGTGCTCATCATCTGTATAATCCTGACTGATGTTCCTACTACCCTCTTCTCTTGACTGACTAATTATTTAATTACATTGAACCTAATAATTGGATCTTCAATCACTTTAGGGTCACTTGCGACTAAAATAGGGACTGTCAGTGTCTCTGCTGATGCTGTCACAATCCAATTGAAATCTCTCCTCAATCCATCCAAGAAATGGTATTTATGTTTGGTTAGCTGCTAGTCCCGTCAGAGTTCCAGGTCCAAGCAGTTCTGCAATGGGTCGGATTGTGGTGTGTGGGAGATATTGTTTTCTCCAAATATCATTCACAATGCTGGCTTGTGCCCCAGTATCCCACAAAGCTTTAATGGTGACATTATTAAGTCGGCAATGGACAAGGCACCATCTTCCTACCAGATCTTGCAGCTTGGCTTGATGTTGTGGTGGTAAATAATTTACTGTGTTTATAGGAGAGGTTAACAGAACTTAATTACTGTACACCGTGCCCTGCTGTCTTGAAGTATTATTTGGATGATAGTAGTGAAGGGTAAATAGGAGCGCCTGGGGCTTAGGTATAATCAGGAATCACACTTTCGGTTAAAAATACATAAAACAGTTTATTACAACATACCCAATAAAAACAGAAAAAATTAGAAAAAATAGAAAATAATAATATAAATTCAACCTTTCGGTGGTTGGACCAAGTTGCTGGGACCCTTGTTTAAGGGTCTTTACGTAAATGAATCAGTTTATCATCCGATTAACACAAATGGCAGAGTGGGGACTTTAAATCCTCCAAAAAATTAAGAATGTGTATAAAACAGATATTGTACTTTAACACAATAATAAATTGACACGGGTTCACAATGTATAATGTGTGACAACAGTGGTGAAAATCAGTGGTTCCAAAACTGTGGTTAAAAAATGGTGTGGAAAAAAGATAATATCCAAAAAAAACCCTTTTTAAAAAATTATCAAAAAACCTTTATCAAAAAATCAAAAATAAAAGCAAAACCGGATTTGTGAGGCTTCATCAGTACCAGGACTTTTGGCATTTTGGGGTAAGTTTGATAACCATTAGACTTTACCCTATAGGCCCTTTATGTGAGGATTTTTTCTGTTTCTGATTTCAGGTCCATGCTGTACGGTCTAGGACTCTGGACCAGGACAGTTTCTAAGATTATTGTTTTTATCTCTTCCTACCAGTCTTCCAATATTATGGACTATAACTAAATTGGACTTTTATCACCACTTATCTGGACATATTATAGAGTATTTGTAATAGTTTTAAAACATTTTTAATCGTTTCTAGTGTTGATAATAACATTGTTATCCGCCTGTTTTATAACGGATACCTGATCAGAGTTATCATAATTGTTTTCAATCTGATAATATTGTCATTGTATATTTGGTAAGATCATTTTCCTATCAGAACCAGTATTATGGCTGATTAGAGATCTGATTAAATCACTGTTCATATTACCATTGTCACTATCATCACACATTACCATTGTCACTATCACACACATTTTTTGTCCACATTTTTTATCCACGAGAATATCTTTTTTGGAACCGGTTTTGCTTTTATTTTTGTTTTTTATTTTTGATTTTTTGATAAAGGTTTTTTGATAATTTTTTAAAAAGGGTTTTTTTTTTGGATTTTATCTTTTTTCCACACCATTTTTTAACCACAGTTTTGGAACCACTGATTTTCACCACTGTTGTCACACATTATACATTGTGAACCCGTGTCAATTTATTACTGTGTTAAAGTACAATATCTGTTTTATACACATTCTTAATTTTTTGGAGGATTAAAGTCCCCACTCTGCCATTTGTGTTAATCGGATGATAAACTGATTCATTTACGTAAAGACCCTTAAACAAGGGTCCCAGCAACTTGGTCCAACCACCGAAAGGTTGAATTTATATTATTATTTTCTATTTTTTCTAATTTTTTCTGTTTTATTGGGTATGTTGTAATAAACTGTTTTATGTATTTTTAACCGAAAGTGTGATTCCTGATTATACCTAAGCCCCAGGCGCTCCTATTTACCCTTCACTGCTATCTCTCTCAGACCCAATAGGGGGTCTTCTTAATAGTGTAGCCGGTATATAGTCCTAGGCGCTGTCCGCCTTCCCATTTATTATCAGCTATTATTAGGATGATGGTGTCCTCGCTGTTTCAGATTTCTGACGTGTGTTTGTTGATGTCGGTAGGAAACGTGGTAAGGATCTACTGTGTGTCCCATCTCAGCAGTCCGTTCAAGTTTTATGGTGGCTGTGTCTTTACTCAGAACCCTCATGACAAATGTCCTGTTTGACTACAGTGGAAACAGTGAGTACATGTGGCTCCTGCATTGACCTCCCAGCATTCCTTACAACCTCTCTGTCTTGTTTGTGTCTGGATCATTGGAAACTCTCTTGGTCGTGGTCAACTGCTGGTCTCCATGGCTGTGAGGAACATTTTCTTCATTTCAAACACATCTGCCTTGAGATCTTCAATCAACTTATAAGGATCTGGACTAGATTTTTTAAGATTTGCTGGCATTTTCTTCAAGTCTCTAGCGGTTTCACCCCTTTCTGCTGCACATATCTCTTTTAACTCTGTTGATGCTCTAGACAAGGATTTGCTGTTATGGGAGTGTACTTCTGTGGAGTTCATTTAGTCGTGGACCTTTCCCATATGAAGTTTTCTTTAACTTCTGTTGTCTTTCCACCTCTAAATTAGCTGCTTAATTTCCTCTTGCAATCAGTACTTCATCTGTGACAGTGATATCATTAAGGTAAGGTTTTACCTGAAACTTTATGGCATCACTCAGAAGTCCAGTTTCAATAGAACAAAGAAACTTCCATTGAATAAGGTCTGTACTGTACTGGTCTTCAGTTTCTTTGTCACTTGACTTCCACCGTAGCTTTTCTTTCAACTCAATTGCTCTGAATAAGAAGTTTTGAGCTGACTCTTTGGGTTCTTGAGAAATATTCATCAGCTTATGGAACAGATCAGGGGAGCTATCTTCCTTAAAGTGTCCCTTTAGGATAGTCTTCAACATGCTGAGAGTAAGTCCACTCTTGGAGGCCCATTTATCAAGCTCCGAATGGAGCTTGAGGGCCCATGTTTCTGGCGAGTCTTCAGACTCGCCAGAAACACAAGTTATGGAGCAGCGGTCTAAAGACCGCTGCTCAATAACCCTGTCCGCCTGCTCTGAGCAGGCGGACAGAGATCGCCACAATTCAACCCGATCAAGTACTATCAGGTTGATTGTCACCCCCCTGCTGGCGGCCGATTTGCCGCGAGTCTGCAGGGGGCGACGTTGCACCAGCAGCTCACAAGAGCTGCTGGTGCAATGCTGAATATGGAGAGCATATTGCTCTCCGCATTCAGCGATGTCTGTCGGACCTGTCCGCACTGTCGGATCAGGTCCCACAGACATTTAATAAATAGGCCTCTTAATCTCCAACATATCTCTGAGATGAAGTCCAGGGCTAACTGCCCGTATCACTGCCTCAATAATCTCCACTTCAGAATGTCCCTTCCAGATTCCTGCTTCAATCTGGTGGGCCAGGCTTGTGTAGGACAGTTTGTCTTTCTATCTATCTATTGGGTACTTATAGAGCACAAACTAATCACCCATGAGGGTCTGAAGGTGCTAAAGGAAAGCGGATAGGAGGAGGGGGGAGGGGATGGGCGTTCAGTTGAAGAGCTAGGTTTTGAGGTCCTTTCTCAACTTTGTAAGGAAGATGGATTGTCTGAGGTGCAGAGGGAGGGTGTTCCATGTCTTTGCTGCCATGTGGGAGAAGGATCTTTCGTCCGCTGTGGATTTGCTGATGCGGGGGATGACTGAGAGTGCTTGGTCGGCCGATCGGAGTTGTCTGGCGGGGGTGTAGAAATTTACACGGTGGTTGATGTATTCGGGTCCGATGTTGTGTAGGGCCTTGAATGCGTGGGTAAGGAGCTTGAAGGTGATTCTCTTGTTGATGGGGAGTCAGTAAAGTTTCCTTAGGTGTTTGTGATGTGGCATTGGAGAGGGATGTCGAGGATGAGTCTGGCTGAGGCATTCTGGATACGTTGGAGTCTCTTTTGGAGTTTGATGGTGGTGCCAGCGTAGAGTACATTGCCGTAGTCCAACCGGCTGCTGACGAGGGTGTGGGTGACTGTTTTCTTCGACTCGGTAGGGATCCACTTGAAGATTTTTTGTAGCAGGTGGAGAATGTGGAAGCATGTTGAGGTGATGGCATTGATTTGTCGGTCCATGGAGGGTGAGGAGTCCAGGATGAAGCCTAGATTTCGTGCATGGTTGGTTGGGGTTGGAGGGTGACCGAGTGCTGTGGGCCACCAGGAGTCATCCCATGCGGATTTATTGGGTCCAAGGAGGAGGACTTCAGTTTTGTCTGTGTTTAGTTTGAGCCGGTTGTCATTCATTCAGGTGTCGACTGACTGTGGACGTTCTTTTTGGCAGTGGTGGGATCTTGGATGAGTGAGATGATTAACTGGGTGTTGTCGGCATAGGAGATGATGTTGAGGTTGTGGTGTCGGACGATGGCGGTCCCCCTTCTCCAATCTGTACATATATTCTAAATTCCTGCCTGAGAGTTACTTCTGGCACAGTGGCTGGCAACGGTACTGTCACTTCCCCAACTTTTCTCACACTTCCGCTGCTCACACTGATTCTATTCTCTAGTTTTCTCATCTCCTCTTCTAACGCTTTGCGAGCTCCCTCTTGAGATAGTTGTACTTGTAGGTATTTATATCTTAGATCTCTCAACTGAGTGAGCTCCATTACCATTGGTTCTGCATCTGCCAAACCCTGCTTACTTTCTGTAATAAACGTCAGGAGGTCTTTTAAGTACTGGAAAACCTCATCTTCCTCTTGACTGCCTTCAATCTCCTCCAAAACTCTCTCTAACTTCCTGATAATGGTTCGTCTGGACTTGGTGAGGAAACCTGCCCCGCTTTCGTCAGGGCACTTTAGAAATTAGCAAACTTCAACAAGACAAGCTTTCTCTAGCTGCAGTAGTGTTGTGCTCACATAGTCTTGCAATTACTCCATTTTCTAACGTTATTCTCAAAGGATTTTCTAGTGCTTCTAGATTCGTCTCTGGTAAAGGTAGTTTTTTCTTGCTTTAATTTACTCCTCCTGGCTCTGGCTCTCCAAAATATGTTGCAATTTTAGAATAAAGAGGCGGAGCTTGTTCTAGTGCAACACATTTATTTTGTGATTTTCATTTGAACAAGATAAATAACACTGCTTTACTATAGTGCTATGTTTCTTAAAGGGCCATAATATCCAAATGTTTAAACACTTGAAAGTGATGCAGTATAGCTGCAAAAAGCTGACTAGAAAATATCACCTGAACATCTCTATGTAAAAAAGAAAGATATTTTACCTCAAAAGTTCCTCAGTAGCCACATCCAATTGTAAAGGATTTCTAAGCAGCATATTAGTATGTCTGTCCTATGACAGCTTAGGGGATGAGCCTCGTGCACTCTCATATTATTTCCCTATTCAGGTTAAAGGAAGCTTACTATGAAATCTCTTGAGAGTTAAGTCAAATCTCATGAGATCACAGTAAGAGAGTTCATGACCTCAGCACTGCTGATGCTGATTGGCTGCAGTTCATTTCTTCATTTTTTTTATTTTTTTTTACCTGCAGCTGGGAGCAGCTGAGTATAACTTTTTACACAGAACTTACTCTGCTGAGCTGAGGAGATTGTGAGGTAAAATATCTTCCTTTTTTTACATAGAGATGCTCAGGTGATATTTTCCTGTCAGCTTTTTACAGTTATACTGCATCAGTTTCAAGTGATTTAGCATGAGTATTATGTCCCTTTAACTGTATACAGACTAAATATAACATTATAATATAAATTATTATTATACATTCTCTTTTCTATAAACAATTTTGAAAACATAGCTTAAATTAAACAAGTCTATACAGCATAATATACTATTGGAGTATACAGCACAATATACCATTGGAATAAACAGCATCATATACTATTGGAGTATACAGCACAATATACTATTGGAGTGTACAGCACAATACACCACTGGAGTATACAGCATAATACACTATTGGAGTTTACAGCATAATATACTATTGGAGTATACAGCACAACATACTAGCGAAGTATACAGCACAATATACAATTGGAGTATACAGCACAATATACTATTGGAGTATACAGCATAATATACTATTGGAGTATACAGCACAATAATAATGTTCTGCATAATTTCCTCACAAATAAAACATATTTTAAACTGACTCTGCCTTTATTTTGTTAACCTGTCACCATTCATGCTAATGGAGCAAATAAACTATACAGACATTAATACAGTTACTGCAGTTTACAATACACATTATACAAGGCCTGTTATAGCAACTGATCTGCAGAGGTCTTAATAAACTATACAGATGTTAATACAGTTACTGCAGTTTACATAGGGTTGCTACCTTTTGCCCAAAAAATTCCTGGACATTTTTGACGTGGGCGCGGAGAGGGTGTGTCTCGGGCGTGGCTTTGGGCGTGGCGTGGGTGTGGCTTCTCACGGCCTCCAATTCATTATGAAATCTATATATATATATATATATATATCTATATATATATATATAAATAATTTAAATAATTTATATATATATATAATATATGTATATATAATATATATATATATATAAATATATATATATATAATATATATATATATATAAATATAATATATAATATATATATAAATATAATATATAAATATATAATATATATACAGTATATATTATATATATATATATATATATATATATATATATATATATATATATATATATATATATAAAAATATTTTATTCCTACTTGATCTCTGCACACAATGGTGCAACACAAAGAAAAAAAAAATCTTCTAATGTTTAATTATAAATTTTAAGGGAAAAAAAAAATATATATATAGAGCCCTTCCTTCCAGTGTTTTAGGAATCCGAATACTAATGTAGAATTATTAAAGGGCCACTAAACCCAAAATCTTTCTTTCATGATTTAGATTGAACATACAAATTTAAACAACATTACAATTTACTTCTATTATTTATTTTGCTTCATTTTTTAGTTATCCTTAGTTGAAGAAAAAGCAATTCACATGGGTGAGCCAATCACACGGGGCTTCTATGTGCAGCAACCAATAAGCAGCTACTGAGCATATCTAGATATGCTTTTCAGCAAAGAATATAAAGAGAATAAAACAAATAAGATATTAGAAGTAAATTAGAAAGATGTTTAAAATTGCATTCTATTTCTAAATCATGAAAGAAAAAATGTGGGTTTCATGTCCCTTTAAGTTCTTTCAACATTTACTTAAGAATGATTCTTATACAGTTTTTATGGGGTTTTTTTTGCATCCTGGATTGTGGCACTCTGCCCATTTTTGGGGTATTTTTAAAGTTTTATACAGTTTACACAAAAAAATGTATTCAGTCTGATATGCAAATGCAAAGTCTAAAAATGCACATGGCTAAACAGTGAAAGGGTTTATAAATGTGCAGAGCTGAAGCTTTTTACTGAACAGTCAATACGTTTATCTAATTGCTTTCTAGCAAGGGCACAATAAGGATTTTTTATATAAAAAGTGCCACACAGTAAACCATGAATCTAAAAGGTTTTTTATGTGCCTTAAGCAAATATAAATACATCTATGTACCTCCTGCGGCCATCCAGCCATCCTCACAGACAGGAGACATGGAGCTCTGTACAGTCTGCTGCCGGACTAGAGAAACTGGTGGGGCCGCTGGGCGGGAGTTTGCGCGTGATATCCTGCCTCTCTCTGCTGCAGGATGTGACGAGTTGACTCCCCTCCTCAAACCTCTTCCCCCCTCCCTCTGTCTCTCCTGCAGACTCCACCTACCTGTGCAGACTCCACCTACCTGTTTTTTTGTACACCAGGGCTAAGCGCTCCTCTGGGCAGCTTAATTTTTGAAAAGTCTGTGCTCACTGCTGCTTGCTGCGCCAGGGGAGCGCTTAGCCCGGGGCATTTGAGGCTAGTTCCGGGACACGGGACAAAGAGCCTCAGACCGGGACTGTCCCGGTGAAACCGGGGCGGGTGGCAACCCTAAGTTTACAATACATATTATGCAAGGCCTGTTATAGCAGCTGATCTGCAGAGGCCTGTGTTAATAAACTCCATTCCATACAATATTATTTCATATTTAACCCCTTAATGACCACAATGTACCCTGTATGTCACTGGTCGTTAAGGGTTTTTTCAGGACATAATAGCACAAGTCTAGCAAGAACACGCTATTAATGCCCTCCCTCCAGCAGGCTTTGTGGAATAGAGCAGTCTCAACGCTGGTGGCAAGACCACGCTATAAAACAATCAAGTCCCAAAAAAAGGCCAGCGACATACAGGGTACGTCGCTGGTCCTTAAGGGGTTAAATAACTATAATAACATTTCCCATTAACTGTTATATTTGGATGCTATTCTGTCTACCTGAAACAGATAAATAACTCTGCTTTACTCTGGTGCTATGTTTCTTAACTGTATTCAGTGCTTGTTCCAGGATTACTGAACCACTGAGGTGTTTCCATGGTAACAATTAGTTACTGGGGCTGAGAACATAGCAATCGCCACCTGCTGGTAGGAGGTTAAAATAGCAGCACAAGAACTATGAACAATGCAGTAATGAATTTGTCAATAATAACAAACAAACAAAACGTTTAATAATATTGCTTAATACTCAATTCTGCATACTGTATTCTTTTGGGGTGCAAGAAGTTTAATACCCTTTTAATACACAGAGTGCCACACTTGCATTACAAGCATACTAGGCACCAACATAAGTTTGCTCGGTGAATAGTGTACAAAAAGCAAATGAAGATGAAAGGAAGAATTATGAGTCCCTTCCCTAAATAGGTCATAACCAGAAAAAGGAATAAACTTCTGATATTTTTGTTATAGGCAATCCAAGGGTTAAATGCCTAAACATTAGTGTTACTGGGAAAACAGGGGTTAAAATATTTATTTGTTATTTACTACATGGGGATTAATATCTGTTCTATGTCATACTGGCATTAAAAATGTTGAGGTTAACTCCCTACACTCTATGTTACTGGTAACAAGAGGGATACATCCCTGCACATTTTGTGTTACACAGAATGGGCCAGATTACAAGTGGTGCGCTAAATATCTTTTTCGTTCTTGCGCTAAGACAGCTGAAAGTAAACTTTTAACGCAGGCAGGTTAGCGAATGTATTACAAGTAGAAAGTGAAAAGTTAGCGCACAAGCAAAACCCAATGCACGGTAACTTCAGGACTTCAAATATCCTAACCGCCTTAACTTCTTCTCCCCCTTAGACTTCAATGGAGTGCACTTATAAAAAAACTAACACTTATTGCTTTTGATTTTGTAAAATCTATATCTATATATCTTTTTATATATATATATATATATATATATACATACATACAGGTATAGATATATACAGATATATATATATATATATATATATATAGATATATACGTGACGAACTTTGGAATGTGAACTATTTAGATTAAAACCCAGTAAAACATAATAAAACATATTAAAATTGAATATGTGCAAAACGCATCAAGTTGGCATGGTGAGACTACTTTTCCTAACACACCTATGTTAAACTTTGTACAATATTGAATAAATATTAATTTTCATGTTTCTGGGAAATGCTTCAAAATGTATACATATGTGTATATATGTTTATGCATGTGTATATATGTGTTCATATGTGTATATATGTAGGTATACCAGAGTTAGGAAAAGCGTTTAAAGTCTGCAGAGTAATGTCCAGCTGTATAAGCGGCAATATCAAACCCAGTCCGGAGTGAAAAATTTAAATATAGCGGCTGTTTATACATAAGTAGGGCCAAAAGACAGTTCTCAACTCTCTCATAGGAATATTTGCTGTATCGATCCTCCCTGTCACACTCCAGCATCTCCGGTGGAAGCCAATCCAGTGGCAGTTGGACTTGAGCCGAGCGATTATCTTCACCGTGCAAAATAGCAGGAATCAATTCACAAATATAAGAGCACGGCCATAAAATCCATAAAAACTTGAAGTTTTATTTGAACATAGTTAAAATACATGGGACAGAAGAAGTATACAAGTACACTGACTTGCAGTCAAACCCCCAAGTAGGCGGTACCGATATATATATATTTGTTATATGGGTTGGTATGCACTACTTCATTAATTATACCCTACTCATTCGAATGACCTGATTTTAAAATCATATCAGGACAAGACTGTGCTCGGGGGATAAATTGAAAATTGTTGCAAAAAGGAGAAAAAATCTATGAGCTCTAATGCTCATAGTAGATCCCTATATCCGGCACCAGAGTATGTGGTTATCTCTCACTAACTAGTAATTCATCAGAAAAGTGTGTACCATGTTAGTTCCCAAATAACTGTGAACACAAATTGCAATAAGTATTTTTACTTCAAAAAACCTTTCATACACAGAAAAATAGAATTATATTTTAAACAGTGCACATATGATTAGATTACTACCGACAGAACCAAAAAATTATATAAATAATTAACGAACGTGGGCCCACTTTACAGCTAATAATATCTTGAAATCTGAAACATTCTAACAGTTCTATTGTTTAAAAAACAATTCCTTATTTGTTTCAAAATGATTTCCAACTGTATCCAAAACTGAATCCAACAGCTATTTCCAATTGCATGAATCCAGCAATAAAAGTAAAGTCACTTTAATATGGTGGGGCACTTGTAAAACGTCCGTGACTCAGCAGATTGTGAGGGGGACTTATCGCTCACGGAATCTATGAGACTTCACTATGTGCAGTAGTAACTACTGCAGAGTAAAAAGCATGCAGCCATATTTAAACATCTTCGAGACAAAAGAGGAAAACCAATGGCACTACTTATATGGATTTAGGTAAAGATGCTCTAGATCTCTTAATATAATGGACTCTGGTGTGTATTCCAGATCTATATTTAGTAGTAAGAGTCTGTGGTGCTGTGTACTTAGTACTAACTTGGAAGGCAAGATGTGGTTAAAGAGATAACCACCTAGAAAGGGTACACTTATAGCACTCAAGAGCAAATTACAAGAGATTGTATTTGTGAATTTAAATGTGGTACAGAATTTAAAGAGACAGCATTAGTCTCCAATTATACTAAAACTAAACTAAATTAAAACTTAACATTTATTGATTTCACAGTGCTAAAAATTTGCGGAAAACAAGAAAAATTAAAAACACTAACCAGGTTGGTGCTATGAATGTAATAAAACTAAATAATGTGTTTGGGCTAGTAAGACCGTTACAAGGGTCACTGTGGAGTAAGTTCCTCCTTAGAGGTCTATGAGTATAGATATAATTGTCAAGGGATTATCTAGACTCTGAGATTAGATAAGATACGCAAGTAGTGTAGTGAGGATATGATATACCCCCAACTTTAACGTTTTAAAAGGTTTAATAACTGAAGCCTGGAGTGTAATAACATTGGTGTTTCATTTGGATTGTAACAATAGATAATCAGTTATATTATATAACAGTGTATTGAGATCGTGGGTTAACTCTGAATAATTAAAGCAAACACGTGTTTTGTGAATCTCAATATTAGTCTACTCTGTACCCACTGTGACGGTGTACATTGTATTGAGATATATCATAATGTCATTTACTTTAGTCCTCTATTGGATTTACCCACTTTTGTGATAATAGTATGATACCTCTATTAGATTACACCGCTTTTGTTACCGTAATATGGTTAAATAACAATGAATTAAGAGTATATTTGTGTATGACTGGGATTTCAGTTATATAATTTAACTGCCAGATACACTTAAAAAGCTAGGGGTTCCATTGTGTAACATAACTCATTTATTATGAATATAGATATCCAAGTTCAGTTAATATAATACATGTTACGATTGTTTATTGTATTGTAACTGTTTCAACTGTGTTTGTGTAAACTTGTGATTTTGCTTTAAATAAGCCAGACTTTGAATAGATATTAGGGCTTAATTCATATATCACTACTAAAAGTTAAACTATTGGGTTTTTATTCGCAAACATGTTGCCAATTTTAAACTATATGGCTGATTTTTCTGAAATAATAAACTGTTGAGAGAATAAATGCACTCTGTGATGTGATTGCTTTGTGCTTGTTAATAATTAAATAGTTAAGTCAGTTGTGACAAGTAAGTGTTTGGATGTTTTAACAAGCCACTTTTCACGTCTGAGCATATCAGTTGTCAGTATATTTTGCCATATATTCTAGATTATTCAACATTCGGGTTTGAGCTGTTTGCACCCATCCAATTTTAGTTGTGTGTCTTTTTTGCGTATAGTAGGAAAAATAACAGTTTCCCTTCTCATAGTTATACTCTTGTGATGTTTGACATTTATCACAGTATTTGGTGGCTAGGATTAAATAATTGTCTACTATCAACACCGTGTGCTTTGACAATTACTGTATATATATATCTTTCCTATGAGTTAACAAAAATATCGCTTAGTCGATAGCTGATAATACTGTGAAGGCATAGATTTTATCAGTTGCTGGCTTTGGCAAGCGGGTATTACCCGATACTTGTATTGGCAAAATTCAGCACTTTCCTAGTGTTTGTATTTTTAAATTAGCCGTTAGAGCAATTGCGTTTCTAACCGGGACTAGGAAACAAAATGTGGCCTATTAGTATCGTATCCAGAGCCAGCCTCTGATCTCAAGAGAAACCCTTGTTAGTGTATAAATACACGTAGATTATAATATCAATACATAGCCCAAGTATAATGGCTGATTAGCATAATAGCACCATTCGAAGTTAGCTTCTAAAATACAGGAGCTCGCAATGACTTCTCACCATTTCCCTAACTCCCTAACATGTTTCTCCGTCTAACACGGCTTTGTCAAAGGGTTATCGCGATTGCACTGTTTGCAGACGCCTTATAAACCCGGTAAATAGTTAGCTCCGCCTAATGGGAGGTTGCGTGGACGTTACGTGTTGGTGTGATGGCTGACATAATCACGGAGAGTTCTGGGTAATGTAGTTTCCGGAGAGACATATATTTCATACTGATTTTCGCCAGTCCTTATCTTGTTGCTTTAGTTCTAATATATTTGTGACACGAATCGAAACGGAATTCAAGTATTTAATATATTACATGCTTAGTTCTCCTGCGTTTCCAACAATCCCTTATTTCTAGTTTATAGAAAATTATGGAAATAGTTATTATCCTCATAACTGAAGTATTAATTGTGTCATAATCATGATTTGAAAAAGGGTCATTGGAGAAACACAAACTTTATTATTTTTGTGGTTCTAAAACTTCAAATAGAAGGTTTTAGAATGAAAGATGTATACCACAAGTCATTTGCTTGTTATCCTAGTATATATCCTGATTATATAATTCTGTATATTCCATTTTGCAAGGATGTGAGACAGTTATTAATCACTGTGTGAAAAGATTTTTATTATAGTGTTTCCTATTATTAACTTGGTGCTGCTTAATAGTGTCCAACCATATGGACTTAATGAATACAATAACTTCAGCTCCTTCCTTTGAAAGATAATAATCATAAATTCAAAAAACTTTCATTAAAAATATGGAGGAGATAAATAACAACAAAAACACACAGTTAAATTCTAACAACTTGCATAGTTTTCCTGTATTAATCAGAACTGTCAGAACAATGTAGTAAAAGAAAGATGAACTCATACAAATAGAAATCAAATTTATGAGTTATATGATATAGTCCTGGTGGAAACAATAGGGCTATAATGGATCAATAAACACCATATATTAGACTGTCAAAGCTATAAGTGACTGAGACAACGAAGCTTTAATAACAGAATCCACTATAAGACAACACAATTACCAAAACTAGGATCAGTTATCTTTTGAAGCAGTGATTTTCACTGCTAAATAAATCACTGATATATTTATTTATAATTTTAGATATCTCCATTTAAAGTCACCAAACTTTCACTTGCTTTTGATAGGACACTCTCCTCTTTTGTGTTGTTCTTTTCACTTTCTTTTCTCTTTTTTCACACTTTGAACATATTGACCTTTTGTGACGATTTTGCCACTCTTTAATTAGGTCCTTATTATTATTATTATTATTATTATTTTTTCACTGTCACCAACCCTGTATCACACAACTAATACACATTATAATAATCTCTTAATTATCACCACAGGATATCTCTAAGACTAAGGTTACCTTTCAGCACAGGACCACTACAGAATCATAGGACACTAATAAACTCTTGCACCTTATATAAGTTATCTTTTACACAAATACTTTTAATTTGACGAAAGTAAGGTCACATTAATAACCAAGTTAATAATAGGAAACACTATAATAAAAATCTTTTCACACAGTGATTAATAACTGTCTCACATCCTTGCAAAATGGAATATACAGAATTATATAATCAGGATATATACTAGGATAACAAGCAAATGACTTGTGATATACATCTTTCATTCTAAAACCTTCTATTTGAAGTTTTAGAACCACAAAAATAATAAAGTGTGTGTTTCTCCAATGACCCTTTTTCAAATCATGATTATGACACAATTAATACTTCAGTTATGAGGATAATAACTATTTCCATAATTTTCTATAAACTAGAAATAAGGGATTGTTGGAAACGCAGGAGAACTAAGCATGTAATATATTAAATACTTGAATTCCGTTTCGATTCGTGTCACAAATATATTAGAACTAAAGCAACAAGATAAGGACTGGCGAAAATCAGTATGAAATATATGTCTCTCCGGAAACTACATTACCCAGAACTCTCCGTGATTATGTCAGCCATCACACCAACACGTAACGTCCACGCAACCTCCCATTAGGCGGAGCTAACTATTTACCGGGTTTATAAGGCATCTGCAAACAGTGCAATCGCGATAACCCTTTGACAAAGCCGTGTTAGACGGCGAAACATGTTAGGGAGTTAGGGAAATGGTGAGGAGTCATTGCGAGCTCCTGTATTTTAGAAGCTAACTTCGAATGGTGCTATTATGCTAATCAGCCATTATACTTGGGCTATGTATTGATATTATAATCTACGTGTATTTATACGCTAACAAGGGTTTCTCTTGAGATCAGAGGCTGGCTTTGGATACGATACTAATAGGCCACATTTTGTTTCCTAGTCCCGGTTAGAAACGCAATTGCTCTAACGGCTAATTTAAAAATACAAACACTAGGAAAGTGCTGAATTTTGCCAATACAAGTATCGGGTAATACCCGCTTGCCAAAGCCAGCAACTGATAAAATCTATGCCTTCACAGTATTATCAGCTATCGACTAAGCGATATTTTTGTTAACTCATAGGAAAGATATATATATACAGTAATTGTAAAAGCACACGGTGTTGATAGTAGACAATTATTTAATCCTAGCCACCAAATACTGTGATAAATGTCAAACATCACAAGAGTATAACTATGAGAAGGGAAACTGTTATTTTTCCTACTATACGCAAATAAGACACACAACTAAAATTGGATGGGTGCAAACAGCTCAAACCTGAATGTTGAATAATCTAGAATATATGGCAAAATATACTGACAACTGATATGCTCAGACGTGAAAAGTGGCTTGTTAAAACATCCAAACACTTACTTGTCACAACTGACTTAACTATTTAATCATTAACAAGCACAAAGCAATCACATCACAGAGTGCATTTATTCTCTCAACAGTTTATTATTTCAGAAAAATCAGCCATATAGTTTAAAATTGGCAACATGTTTGCAACTGTTTGCGAATAAAAACCCAATAGTTTAACTTTTAGTGGTGATATATGAATTAAGCCCTAATATCTATTCAAAGTCTGGCTTATTTAAAGCAAAATCACAAGTTTACACAAACACAGTTGAAACAGTTACAATACAATAAACAATCGTAACAGGTATTATATTAACTGAACTTGGATATCTATATTCATAATAAATGAGTTATGTTACACAATGGAACCCCTAGCTATTTAAGTGTATCTGGCAGTTAAATTATATAACTGAAATCCCAGTCATAAACAAATATACTCTTAATTCATTGTGATTTAACCATATTACGGTAACAAAAGCAGTGTAATCTAATAGAGGTATCATACTATTATCACAAAAGTGGGTAAATCCAATAGAGGACTAAAGTAAATGACATTATGATATATCTCAATACAATGTACACCGTCACAGTGGGTACAGAGTAGACTAATATTGAGATTCACAAAACACGTGTTTGCTTTAATTATTCAGAGTTAACCCACGATCTCAATACACTGTTATATAATATAACTGATTATCTATTGTTACAATCCAAATGAAACACCAATGTTATTACACTCCATGCTTCAGTTATTAAACCTTTTAAAACGTTAAAGTTGGGGGTATATCATATCCTCACTACACTACTTGCGTATCTTATCTAATCTCAGAGTCTATATAATCCCTTGACAATTATATCTATACTCATAGACCTCTAAGGAGGAACTTACTCCACAGTGACCCTTGTAACGGTCTTACTAGCCCAAACACATTATTTAGTTTTATTACATTCATAGCACCAACCTGGTTAGTGTTTTTAATTTTTCTTGTTTTCCGCAAATTTTTAGCACTGTGAAATCAATAAATGTTAAGTTTTAATTTAGTTTAGTTTTAGTATAATTGGAGACTAATGCTGTCTCTTTAAATTCTGTACCACATTGATATTCACAAATACAATCACTTGTAATTTGCTCTTGAGTGCTATAAGTGTACCCTTTCTAGGTGGTTATCTCTTTAACCACATCTTGCCTTCCATATTTAAACATCTACTGATTTCCCTAAAACAACTTCACTAGGGAGAGAATGCCACACTGTTATTGTTCACACTAACATTCCTATAACTGGCAATTATACGTGTTGTTAACAGTATGTGTGTGTTACTGCAGGGGAGGCGTTAATAACAGACAACTCAGTGGTAAGAACTATAAGTATTAGTAGGGATAGAGGATAAGAGGGATGACATACTGTTCTGTACCTTTGGAAGCATTAAACAAATATTCTGCAGACAATCTTAAATAGGTACAGAAAAAATGCAGTTTGTCTGTGTTAGATAGAATATGATAATAAAATGTATCTCTGATGAAGCTTATGTGAACATATGCAAAATGCCTACGCTTGGCACGGTGAGACTATCTTGTCTGACACACCTGTGCTAAACTTGTGCAATAGCATTAAAGCGTATAGCGTTTGGCTCTACAAAAGTGTACTTTATTTATTATAAATACAATGTATGTTTAACCTTTTGGCTGCCAAGGGGTTAAATGGCTATCCATTTCTGTCATAGTTCCTCTTTTGTAGGTAAGTTCTATTTACTAGCATGACAAACAGAGAATAGATATTTCATCATATAGGCACTGCTAACAGTACAATGTTACCTCATTTCTGAACAGGTTATGTCTTTCCCATGGGAATATAAAGCTGTAACCATATATGCATTATTCTTGTTAGGGTTAAAAGTGTTATACTATACATCATTTTGCACAAATACAGCATCTTATATATTGTCTTAAAAGCAAATCATTTGCTATATAGACATGTTTTTGCAACTAATTAAATATCCCAGTTCTTTAGTATATTATAATATATCATTTTTCAAGGGAATTTGTATGACATATATAGTACACTTATTGCAATACAACAATGTATTTATTAATATTATTTTTTTATTATTGCCTTTTTTACAACTGAAACCCACTGTACAAAATAAGAATCCCTGCCTTGATGAATACTTCAGCTTTTGCATTAATGGTTATTGTACATTTCATAAAGATCTCAACACCCCTATATGCAGGTAATATATAATTGAAATATGTCATTTGAAAACAAAACATTAAGGCCTAGATTTGGAGTTCGGCGGTAAAAGGGCTGTTAACGCTCCGCGGGTTTTTTTCTGGCCGCACCATAAATTTAACTCTGGTATCGAGAGTTCAAACAAATGCTGCGTTAGGCTCCAAAAAAGGAGCGTAGAGCATATTTACCGCAAATGCAACTCTCGATACCAGAGTTGCTTACGGACGCGGCCGGCATCAAAAACGTGCTCGTGCACGATTCTCCCATAGGAAACAATGGGGCAGTTTGAGCTGAAAAAAAACCTAACACCTGCAAAAAAGCAGCGTTCAGCTCTTAACGCAGCCCCATTGTTTCCTATGGGGAAACACTTCCTACGTCTGCACCTAACACTCTAACATGTACCCCGAGTCTAAAACACCCCTAACCTTACACTTATTAACCCCTAATCTGCCGCCCCCGCTATCGCTGACCCCTGCATTACACTTTTAACCCCTAATCTGCCGCTCCGTAAACCGCCGCCACCTACGTTATCCCTATGTACCCCTAATCTGCTGCCCTAACATCGCCGACCCCTATGTTATATTTATTAACCCCTAATCTGCCCCCCACAACGTCGCCGACACCTGCCTACACTTATTAACCCCTAATCTGCCGAGCGGACCTGAGCGCTACTATAATAAAGTTATTAACCCCTAATCCGCCTCACTAACCCTATCATAAATAGTATTAACCCCTAATCTGCCCTCCCTAACATCGCCGACACCTACCTTCAATTATTAACCCCTAATCTGCCGACCGGAGCTCACCGCTATTCTAATAAATGTATTAACCCCTAAAGCTAAGTCTAACCCTAACACTAACACCCCCCTAAGTTAAATATAATTTTTATCTAACGAAATAAATTAACTCTTATTAAATAAATGATTCCTATTTAAAGCTAAATACTTACCTGTAAAATAAATCCTAATATAGCTACAATATAAATTATAATTATATTATAGCTATTTTAGGATTAATATTTATTTTACAGGCAACTTTGTAATTATTTTAACCAGGTACAATAGCTATTAAATAGTTAAGAACTATTTAATAGTTACCTAGTTAAAATAATAACAAATTTACCTGTAAAATAAATCCTAACCTAAGATATAATTAAACCTAACACTACCCTATCAATAAAATAATTAAATAAACTACCTACAATTACCTACAATTAACCTAACACTACACTATCAATAAATTAATTAAACACAATTGCTACAAATAAATACAATTAAATAAACTATCTAAAGTACAAAAAATAAAAAAGAACTAAGTTACAGAAAATAATAAAATATTTACAAACATAAGAAAAATATTACAACAATTTTAAACTAATTACACCTACTCTAATCCCCCTAATAAAATAACAAAGACCCCCAAAATAAAAAATTCCCTACCCTATTCTAAAATACAAATATTACAAGCTCTTTTACCTTACCAGCCCTGAACAGGGCCCTTTGCGGGGCATGCCCCAAGAATTTCAGCTCTTTTGCCTGTAAAAAAAACATACAATACCCCCCCCCCAACATTACAACCCACCACCCACATACCCCTAATCTAACCCAAACCCCCCTTAAATAAACCTAACACTACCCCCCTGATGATCTTCCTACCTTGTCTTCACCATGCCAGGTTCACCGATCCGTCCTGGCTCCAAGATCTTCATCCAACCCAAGCGGGGGCTAGACATCCACTGAAGAAGTCCAGAAGAGGGTCCAAAGTCTTCCTCCTATCCGGCAAGAAGAGGACATCCGGACCGGCAAACATCTTCTCCAAGCGGCATCTTCTATCTTCTTCCATCCGATGACGACCGGCTCCATCTTGAAGACCTCCAGCGCGGATCCATCCTCTTCTTCCGACGACTAGACGACGATGGCGTCAGAATATAGTTCAATCCGATTGGCTGATCCAATCAGCCAATCAGATTGAGCTCGCATTCTATTGGCTGTTCCGATCAGCCAATAGAATGCGAGCTCAATCTGATTGGCTGATTGGATCAGCCAATCGGATTGAACTATATTCTGATTGGCTGATTCCATCAGCCAATCAGAAAATTCCTACCTTAATTCCGATTGGCTGATAGAATCCTATCAGCCAATCGGAATTCGAGGGACGCCATCTTGGATGACGTCCCTTAAAGGAACCGTCATTCGTCGTCTAGCCGTCGGAAGAAGAGGATGGATCCGCGCTGGAGGTCTTCAAGATGGAGCCGGTCGTCATCGGATGGAAGAAGATAGAAGATGCCGCTTGGAGAAGATGTTTGCCGGTCCGGATGTCCTCTTCTTGCCGGATAGGAGGAAGACTTTGGACCCTCTTCTGGACTTCTTCAGTGGATGTCTAGCCCCCGCTTGGGTTGGATGAAGATCTTGGAGCCAGGACGGATCGGTGAACCTGGCATGGTGAAGACAAGGTAGGAAGATCATCAGGGGGGTAGTGTTAGGTTTATTTAAGGGGGGTTTGGGTTAGATTAGGGGTATGTGGGTGGTGGGTTGTAATGTTGGGGGGGGGGGTATTGTATGTTTTTTTTTACAGGCAAAAGAGCTGAAATTCTTGGGGCATGCCCCGCAAAGGGCCCTGTTCAGGGCTGGTAAGGTAAAAGAGCTTGTAACTTTTTTAATTTAGAATAGGGTAGGGAATTTTTTATTTTGGGGGGCTTTGTTATTTTATTAGGGGGCTTAGAGTAGGTGTAATTAGTTTAAAATTGTTGTAATATTTTTCTTATGTTTGTAAATATTTTATTATTTTCTGTAACTTAGTTCTTTTTTATTTTTTGTACTTTAGATAGTTTATTTAATTGTATTTATTTGTAGCAATTGTGTTTAATTAATTTATTGATAGTGTAGTGTTAGGTTAATTGTAGGTAATTGTAGGTAGTTTATTTAATTATTTTATTGATAGGGTAGTGTTAGGTTTAATTATATCTTAGGTTAGGATTTATTTTACAGGTAAATTTGTTATTATTTTAACTAGGTAACTATTAAATAGTTCTTAACTATTTAATAGCTATTGTACCTGGTTAAAATAATTACAAAGTTGCCTGTAAAATAAATATTAATCCTAAAATAGCTATAATATAATTATAATTTATATTGTAGCTATATTAGGATGTATTTTACAGGTAAGTATTTAGCTTTAAATAGGAATTATTTATTTAATAAGAGTTAATTTATTTCGTTAGATAAAAATTATATTTAACTTAGGGGGGTGTTAGTGTTAGGGTTAGACTTAGCTTTAGGGGTTAATACATTTATTAGAATAGCGGTGAGCTCCGGTCGGCAGATTAGGGGTTAATAATTGAAGGTAGGTGTCGGCGATGTTAGGGAGGGCAGATTAGGGGTTAATACTATTTATGATAGGGTTAGTGAGGCGGATTAGGGGTTAATAACTTTATTATAGTAGCGCTCAGGTCCGCTCGGCAGATTAGGGGTTAATAAGTGTAGGTAGGTGTCGGCGACGTTGAGGGGGGCAGATTAGGGGTTAATAAATATAACATAGGGGTCGGCGATGTTAGGGGTAGCAGATTAGGGGTACATAGGGATAACGTAGGTGGCGGCGATTTGCGGTCGGAAGATTAGGGGTTAATTATTTTAAGTAGCTTGCGGCGACGTTGTGGGGGGCAAGTTAGGGGTTAATAGATATAATACAGGGGTCGGCGGTGTTAGGGGCAGCAGATTAGGGGTACATAAGTATAACGTAGGTGGCGGTCGGCAGATTAGGGGTTAAAAATTTTAATCGAGTGGCGGCGATGTGGGGGGACCTCGGTTTAGGGGTACATAGGTAGTTTATGGGTGTTAGTGTACTTTAGGGTACAGTAGTTAAGAGCTTTATAAACCGGCGTTAGCCAGAAAGCTCTTAACTCCTGCTATTTTCAGGCGGCTGGAATCTTGTCGTTAGAGCTCTAACGCTCACTGCAGAAACGACTCTAAATACCAGCGTTAGAAAGATCCCATTGAAAAGATAGGCTACGCAAATGGCGTAGGGGGATCTGCGGTATGGAAAAGTCGCGGCTGAAAAGTGAGCGTTAGACCCTTTAATCACTGACTCCAAATACCAGCGGGCGGCCAAAACCAGCGTTAGGAGCCTCTAACGCTGGTTTTGACGGCTACCGCCGAACTCTAAATCTAGGCCAAATTATTCACATTGCACTAGCCAGGAACAATAGTAGAAAGAACTTTCTTAATGTTTTTAATCTCCTGTTGTTTTGAATTAATATGGAAGGTAATAGGTATGTTTAAGAATAATAGTATATACAATGTGCGGTCTATGGGAAGAAAAGTAATACTGAAAAAAATAAAATATTATTATTAAATTTTTATCATTTATTTGTATATTTCCGCAAAATTCCATAGTGCTGTCTACCAGGCCTTTTCAAGACATCTCCAGGTGAAACTGTTTTAACCTGAAACAAATACTAGTAGGAAGCACCATACATCACATAAAACTGATTATACTCTAGACTGCTAAATACATGACTAGCTCAAATATCTCCATATCACAGCCAATACATAAGTAAATATGTGTCCTGCCCACTGCAGATGGACTAAACAATAGCAATGGATAGAGCTTTAAAGGGACAGTCAATACCAGAATGTTTGTTGTCTAAAAAGATAGATAATCCCTTTATTACCCATTCCCCAGTTTTGCAGAACCAACACAGTTATAATAATACATTTTCTACCTCTGTGTTTACCTTGTATCTAAGCCTCTACAAACTGCCCCCTTTGACAGACTTGCATTTTAGTCAATCAGTGCTTATCCCTAGGTAACTTCATGTGCATGAGCTCAATGTTATCTATATGACATACATGAACTAACGCCCTCTAGTGGTGAAAAACTGTCAAAATGCATTCACATAAGAGGAGACCTTAAAGGGCCATTAAACCCAAAATGTTTCTTTAATGATTCAGATAGAGAATACAATTTTAAACAACATTCCAATTTACTTCTATTATCTAATTTGCTGAAATCTTTAGATATCCTTTGTTAAAGAAATAGCAATGCACATTGGTGAGCCAATCACATGAGGCATCTATGTGCAGCCACCAATCAGAAGCAAATTAGATAATAGAAGTAAATTAGAAAGTTGTTTAAAATGGTATACTCTATCTGAATCATGAAAGAAAAAATATAGGTTTAATGTCCCTTTAAAGGTCTAAGAAATTAGCATATGAGCCTACCTAGGTTTAGCTTTCAACTAAGAATACCAAGAGAACAAAGCAAAATTGGTGATAAAAGTAAATTGGAAAGTTGTTTAAAATTGCATGCCCTATTTGATTATGTCTCCCTGTGGCCATTTCAGAGTGCTTTGTACATATAAAACATAATACATCCTTTTGAAATACTTGCAAAGATGTCAAAAAAGACCATTTTGAGGCTTTATCAAGTTCCTACAGGTGTCAAATTTAATCAGGGTAAAATGGTCTCAAAAACCTGTTAAAAAAGGTGCTGGGAAATATATTTTCACATTAACATATGTCTAAGAACTTTTCATCTCAATGTTAAAAACAGGGCTTTTATTGGTGAACCAAATACAAAGATCAGGGCTCTGGGAAATAGCTTAAAATGCAATATTGTGATCACATAAAAAGCAAGAACTGCCCTTTTCGGTCAGATAGATTGTGATCGACCCCTATGGCCTCTAGTTATTAAGGTCTGGTGGACCTGATCCGACACTGCGGATCAGGTCCGCCAGACCTCGCTGAATACGGCAAGCAATACACTCGCTGTATTCAGCATTGCACCAGCAGCTCACGGCCAATCGACCGCCAGCAGGGGGGTGTCAATCAACCCGATCATACTCGATCGGGTTGATTTCCGGCGATGTCTGTCCGCCTGCTCAGAGCAGGCTTTACGACCGCTGCTTCATAACTGCTGTTTCTGGCGAGCCTGCAGGCTCACCAGAAACACGGGGCATCAAGCTCCACAAACATGGGTTAAGCACAGTAAAGTCCAAATTCAATCAAAAAGTTTCCTCCAACAGACATATATGTGGCAATGCAGTGACGGAGAAATAAATAAACTTGTGTCAGGAATTGAATGTCAGAATCGTAACGTCTGTGCAGTTCAGAATGAGATTCAAATATGAAAACAATTAAGCTGACACTTACTTGCGTTGCTGTCAATCCATGCAGCTAATATCACCTGATACAAGTCTGTGTAACGGCTGAACGTTAGCGAGTAACTCAGATATGCAAAGAGAGAGTCCTGCAGGAAAAAAAAAACCTCAACAAAGCTAAATGAGCAAATAAGAATCCAGGACCGGCTCGATCAAAATGCAAAATAATTGATTTAAATTAAAAAAATGACGAAGCATCACAATATCACGCAGCAGCGAGTAAAAGTCAGGTGAAAAACAAGAGGTGTCCCCCTGGCACCTGAAACCCTGTAGTCATAGTCTATGAGGCAGTTGGAGTTAAAAGACAGATGTCATAAAAGTGGGAATTTTAACCCTTTAACTGCTGAGAAATTTCTACCCAATGTGCTGAAAAATTGTTAGTGGTTAGATGCTGCTTATATTTACCCATACACATTATATTTATTTAATTTTTTTCAGGAGACCCAAAAGATTATACCATTAACTTTATGTATTTATAATAAAGTGTAAGAAACCTTGCAACAAAAAGCTGGAAAAAAATCCATTGTAGTAAAAAGAAAGGGTTAACCACATTTAAATAATGGGCTTTTGGTAAAGTTACGTAACTTTGATCTGCATATAAGAGCTCCCATGAGCCTCTGTGCAAATAAATTCGATATGTGCGATTCGTTTCGGATCGATTCGGAAATTCGGCAAATTCGGCGATTCGGATCGAACCGAATTTCAAAATTAAAATACTGCCGAATTACCGAATAAATCCGAATTACTTCGGATTTATTCGGTAAATTCGGATGGCCATGGATTACACTAGTATTGTACAGTATAAATTTAATCCCACCTAACACTTACCGAAATTGCGAACCGAACCGAACCAAATCGAACCGAATCCAGCCGAATTTAGTACATAATACTAGTCTAATCCCACCTAACACTTACCGAAATTCCGAATTTCTGAACCGAATCGAACCGAATCCAGCCAAATTTATTCGAATCCGAATGAATCGGAAACAAAACCGAACCGAATTTATTCGAATCCGAATGAATCCGAAACAAATCTGAACCGAATTGATTCAAATTTTTCCGAATTCGAATCGCTCCGAACCGAAATTCAAAAAATCCGAATCGATCCGAACCAAACCGAATTTTTTCGCCATGCACATGTCTAAAATAAATGCACATTTTGTTTTCATGCCAGGTGATCACTGTCCCTTTAATGAGTATTGTAGGTTACAGTGCATACAAGTGCTGCACTCGAGCACCCTGGGAATATTTGAAAAGGTTATTATCCGTGCAACCCCTTATGAAAAGGATGTTATAAATGCAGTTCATGCAAACACACTTATTTTAATGACAATCACATATTTTAATGTTCTGTCCATTATTCTGTTTAGTTTTTTATTTTTATCTTCTTTTTTTATTTGCTTTTTAAAAAATAGATTA